>NC_133648.1:61943597-62243597 GCF_009905375.1 Apium graveolens | reverse complement strand
TTTAAAACCAAGGTTAGGCTGCTGATCAGTCACGCACTAACCCCGAGCAAAGCACACAGCACTGCTCTAACTACTGGATCCAAGGCATACATTGGCCTAACTTGACCATTGATATGGTCTGACCATGAATCTGGTCCATATATAAAAAAAACTATCCAGTTCTAAAGCAGTTCAATATGATAAATAATATAATTCGATACAACAAGATCATAATCAATGATGATTAAACACGTGAATAAAAATGTAAGGAAACTCATGGAAATCACAAGGGTATATCAGGGTATGTATAAGAAACTGTTTTCAGTCTGTAAAAGGATCATGTAGTAGACAAATAATGACTTTTCAAGGTATAGTTCTTTGATGTTATAAAGGATGGTTGGGTATAAAAGTTTCTGTGTTTTCAAACAATTTTCTTCCAGTGTTTGGTAGTTATACATTTAGGGGGTGGTATCATATTTGCGTGATTTGGTATCTGAGGATCAGCAAAGGATGGTTTACCAAGAATAAGGCTTACGGCTCAAGATCAAGAAAAACATGGTTCAAGGTTAAATAGTTTAAAGCACTTGCAATATAAAAACAAGAGTTATTTTGAATAATAGTGACATGTTATGAAACAGTTCGAAAATATTTACGATATATTTTAAAGAAAAATTTAGAAGTAATTGCCTTACATGGCTTTACAACTATTACTGATCTACTCTGAGCCGACTCTGTCACTCAGGCTTTAACGTCCAACTACTAGATCCCATTGGATTCGACTTCGACACTCAGGTTTTTATGTTGAAACTCTACTGAGCTCGTCGACTGACTACTAGGTCATCTTTAGTCCAACGTCCACTTTCGGTTTCCCGACTAAAACCTACAAGGGCGAAATACTCTATGTTAGACACTCAGTTATGCTTGACATATCCTCGATACCAATCTTACCCAATCGATAATAATCCCTACTCGTACTCATATACATTACTATAGTACACATAACATACAAGATTCATATATTCAAATCTCACTTCAGTGTTCGTTTTCGAAAAACACATATACTCATCCTTGTATGAAATAAGGGTTATTGGTTTTGGTAAAACATTTCATCACAACATACAATCAGGTTTCGTATAAAACATATGCTCATATATTTATATATATTCGCTCGACGTCTCGATAATTATTGGATACGCTCCCGTATTTCCGAAATTTGATTTCTCGAAAATCGGGTAGCACTTCCTTTATTTATCGGAGTAACCCGTCGAACAACTCGACGTCAATTCAACAACAACAACCAATCAAACTTACAATCCAGAATTTCACAAATCCCAATCGCAACCACAATTTAACTTAAGGACCAACCAACAATTACAACTCACAATCCAGTAATCTCGAATAAAAATATTCAACTACTATTTCGCATCGACTTAATAATAAAATTTATACGTTTATTATCTACTTATTTTTAAATATTAGGACTCAGAATTAACTCATCACGGTCCACCGTCAACTCATTAAAAATCATTGCTGACGGCGGCAAAATTCGTCAGTGCCCGAATACTACAGGTTTCTAATATAAATTTTACCGATTTAAGTGTTAATAATACACAACAAAATATTTATTTATTTCACGAAATCAATTGATTATCCTCTGCACGAATTTCAGAAATACCAATCAATAATCATAAACCGGAAACAACCATACGGTCGGAAGAGAATAGGCCGGAGAAGCCAAACCAAGAACACAGGGCAACCTAGCATCACAATCCCAAACCAACTGGTACACATACATACACAAGAGTATATACGTGTGTATATATATATACCAATAATCAACAAAGACTGAATCGACAGGCAAACGCGCGGCTTACCGGAAGGAACAGCGGCGGCTCGCCTCGCCGGAAAACAGTGACAAATCAGCCAGAGAACAGAAGACCGGAAGAGGGAAGAGGGAAGGAACTAAAATTGAGAGATATGGATGGGAGAGATACTGATGCTCTGTTTTATTATTTACTTATTCGTTATTTACACAACAACAGCATAAAACAAATAAGCTTCTGACACGTTTCTGCAAAATAGCCACAATCCTGCCACATATTTATAATTCCTGACACGTGTTAGAAAATAAACACGTAACCTTTGGGATAATTACGCAGATTCTGAAGCCCGAAGTTTGAAATTAACGAACTGAGCTACTCTTAAGACAAATTTAGAAAATTACGAAAATATTTTTAAAATATTAGGAATATCCCGAAGTTTATAAAAATATAAATTTCAAAATTTTAAAATAATTTCTGAAACGCAATTTATACCCGCTTTTAACAAAAAAACGAATCAACACGCGGGTGAAATAAATCCCGAAAATTTCCAAAATATTCTTAAAATTCTCATAATTTTTGAAAAATTCTGGAATTAAATACAGATTTTACAATTAAATGAAATCATAAAATTATACAGGATTAAATAATTGATAAAATATTGATATCTAAATTTTCTAAAATCCGAAAAATAATTATTGAAATTATAAAATCATAAAACTAATTTTAGAGACAGTCCAAATATTTACGGATTTAAAATTGTAATAAAATCACCTTTAAAAATAAAACAGAACAATATAACGAAATTTTTAACTACACATTCCAATCCTTTACACCAATAAATCACAAACAAATATTATTTACCAACACACTGCTGTCAAAACCAGGACACATATTTTATTTAATTAATACTGCCACAGTTACATATTTAAATAATTCAAAAATACACGAGTCGTTATATCCTCCCCCCCTTAAAAAGATTCTGTCCTCCGAATCTGATCTAACTAAACAAGCGAGGATATTTTTCAAGCATATTTGACTCTAAATTCCAAGCAGACTCTTCTACTCGAGGATTTCGAACGTATTCACTATAGATATACACTCATTTCCAATGACTCGCCTTTAACGATCAAAAATTTGGATCAATCACTATATGCAGAACAAACTTGGACAAGAGCCCATTGGCTCCCAATCAATCACTTAATTTGAATCTGATACTTATCGCCTTAACATTGACACGCATAACACATTATATGTACATACTGCTATAACGGTAATATCAACTTATGAACAACTTTATCTATATTTATCAATACCTCGAATGGCCTACTATGGATTAGGTGCAAATGGCATATTAGCAAACTGAACATTCATGTTCTGTGTAGGCATAGCATTAACATGCATGGGAGGCATGGCATTCATGTTAGAGAATTGAGGCTGAACAGACATGGGAGTAGGCATGGCGGATTTGCAATTAACAGATAAATGATTTACACTACCACACTTGACACAGATTTTTCTAGGAGTATACTTGTCAGGTGTGTAGTTATTGTGTTTGTTAATCCTTACTTTACCATTCCTATTGTTTTTCCTTTTAGTCTCTGTTTTTACCTCTATCTTCTCAAGTCTGTCACTTAACTATTTGACAGTCATGTGACCAACATTAGCCTTCTTCCCTTTCTTGGCTTAACTTGACTCTCCTGAAACAAAGTTCTTGGAAACAGACCCATACTTATCATTTAGCTTGGTTAATTTGGCTTTGCTAATGGGTTTGCTTGCAGCCGACTGATGAGGATTTTTATCATTCGACGGATAACACTTTTTATTATCCGACGGATAGTCCTCATCATCCGTCGAGTCTACATCTGTCAGCAACCCATCTACCAAAATAGGTTCTAGTTTCTCCTTATTCTTTTTCCGGGCTTCATCACAAAAAGACTCAATTCCTTGAACCTTGGTGATTTGAGCATGAACATCTCTGGATGTTTTCCATGCTTTAATCACCTTTTGTTCACGATCGAGCTGCTTCTTTAAAATTTCTTCCTTTTTCAAGGACTCAGTTAATTCCTCCTTGGCAATTCTACACTCAATTTTTAGTTTCTCAAACTCAACAAACTGAGACTCAAGCACATTATTCCTCTCACTCAAAAACAAGTTGTTTTCTTTAATTTTAGCATTTTCTTTAGTGAGGGACTTAAGTGTAACACGCAAATGATATAATTCTGTAGGCATGTCATTTATTACATCAGTACACTCAGCTTTAGATAAATGTGCAAGGTTTGTAGTGATTACCTGATTGCTTGAGGAACTTGTCTCTGTTTCATCAGACTTGGCCATAAGGGCTAGATTGACATAGCTGACATCTTCATCTTCATCCAAGCCATCAGCTGCCCAGTCATTCTCTTGTGTAATAAAAGCCCTTTCCTTTTGTTTGAGTAGATCAAAGTATTTTTGCTTGTAATCTACAGACTCAAATCTTTTCTTACTGGAATCTGACTTTTTACACTCATTTGCAAAATGCCCTGCCAAGCCACATTTGAAACACTTGAATTTTGATTTATCCACCATGTTTCTATTTGGCTTGGCAGCTCCAAAGTTCTTCTTGAACTTGAGCTTGGCAAATCTTCTTGAAAGGAATGCTAGGTGCTCATCAATGTCCTCCATGTCATCTTGGCTCAATGAATCTTCATTTTCTGCAGCTAGCCCTTTACCCTTGCTTTCACAGGCCTTTGAAGTTGATTCCACAGCTTCCATCTTCACTTCCTTCTCCTTTTCCAGACCAGCAACTAGTGCAATGGATCCTCCTTTCTTCTTTTCTCTCTCCATTCTTTCATCCTGCTCTATTTCAAGCTCATAGGTCTTCAGAATGCCATACAGTCTCTCCAAAGTAAACTCCTTATAATCTTGTGAGTTTCTCAATGAGACTGTCATTGGTTTCCATTCCTTTGGAAGAGATCTGAGAAATTTCAGATTGGAGTCTTTAGTCTGATAGACTCTTCCATGCAATTTAAGAGCATTTAGTAGCTTTTGGAATCTACTAAAAATGTCAGTGAGTGGCTCACTTTCTTAATTGTGAAAATGCTCATATTGCTGAATCAGGAGCTGCATTTTATTTTCTCTTACTTGCTCAGTACCATCACAGATTATCTGTATTGTGTCCCAAACTTCCTTGGCAGTCTTGCAGTTGATAATGTTATCAAACATGTCTGCATTAACACCATTGAACAGAATGTTCATGGCCTTTTTATCTTTCCTGACTTGTTCAATATCAGGATCAGACCATTCATGCCTTGGCTTTGGAACAGATGGTTCATTTCCTGTTGCAGCTCTCATTGGAACATGAGGGCCTCTTTCTATGCAGTCCACATAGGCCTCATCTTGAGAAAACATATGAAGATGCATCTTTACCTTCCAATGATGGTAATTATCTTTATCAAGAAAAGGAATCTTGACTCCAACATCTTTTTTGTTCATCTTGCTGAATTGTTTTGATCTTTAAACTCTTTGTAGATTAAGAGCTTGCTCTGATACCAATTGTTAGTCCCTTAACAATATAGCAAGAATTACAGAAGGGGGGTTGAATGGAATTCTTGAACCTTTTTCTTGAAATAAAAATGTTCAACTCGATTATGGATATATTTGTTTTGATTAGCACAATGCGAAATGTAAACTTGAATGAATCAAAACATAAGTAATTAATAACAAGAGTCTTTAAAAACTTTCTGGTGGATTTAAACAATTCCACCAGAGATATATATAATATATCGAGAGGACTCTGTGTGCAGAAATGCTCACAGCTGCTTACAAAATAGAACTGCTGAGAATACAGGAAATGCTAAAGATTGTGCTTACAAAGATTTCTCTGTTTGTTTGTTTCTCAGCTATCTCGGTTCTTTTTTTTATTTGCTACTCTCTTGGTTTATATATTACCAAGATTACAAAGTCAAAAGAACTGAACAAATATAAAATCTAACAGTCTTGATCTTTGCTGCTTTTCGTCCTCTATTACCCAGTTAATGGGCTTCCACAGTGTGTTTGTATCCAACTCGACGGCTGTGTGTCAGCTTTCACTGTTCAACTGATGTTTGAATCTTGATATGATCATCCGTCGACTTTCAGATCATCCGTTGATGACTTAATTGATCATCCGTCGACTGCTATGTTAAACATCCGTTGATAGTCATTTGATCATCCGTCGAAGCTTTGTTAATCATCCGTCGATAGCTATTTTGGCACTTGACTTCATTTTACTTATACAGAATTACAAGACATTGCTTATGTACAGTTAATCAACCTATTCTGCATATCTAGTTAAAGTCAACATGACTTATATGCTACTACATATTCTATACAAAGGTGCATACATCACTGTGCTACAAACTTATTATTACATAAGCTACTCATTCGATGGATAATAAGTTAATCATCCGTCGGGACTATAATGAGTAATCTGTCGGGACTAAAACTCTTATCCGTCGAGTGCTACATAATTTCACTAAGTAAAATCTACTTAGACATTTTTTTTAAGTGATCATCAAGTACACAACATATTCACAACAATCTCCCCAATTTATGTCTACTGGAATTATAGCCATAAATTAAGAGACACTTGATGATTACAAAACATCCTTAACATATATCTTTAAAGATAAGTAGATAGAACTGAAAGTGCTTCAATTTAATCAAAATGTACAAGGTTTGGCTCACAGTCAGTTCAAGATGCTCCTCTAGGATGAGCAGATTTTTCTAGTTTCTTGACGGTCTGGATCTTCTTCCAAGCTTTCTGTTGTTTTCTTCAATTTGATTCTGGAGCTGCCTGTGGAATTCTAATTCATCAGATTCTGAGAGATCTAACATTTCTTGCATCTCCAAGAGAGTCTCATTGCTAGAGATACTCAATTGGTCTTCTAATCTGAAGAATCTTCTCACACCCTTGTCATCCATGAATGCCATTAGCCAGTAAGGCCTTAGATGCACTTTTCTCCCTGTGTATGGGATGATAAGAGTCTCGGGAAGTGCATCTTTGGCTCTAACACTCCTTAGCTCTTCAATCTTCTTCAATACTAATCTTCTTGCAGTTACATTGAACCCAAAGTTTTTCTTGAAGGATGAATAGACTTTGATCAACACAGCTTGGCTTTCTTGAAGTATTCTGTGAAGAGGCCACTGAATCTCCCTTCCTCCTTTGTACTTGAACACCAACCTTTCAGGTATGTTTCTGTATGCATCAATTGTCCTTACCTCATCCAGCTCCTCCAGATAAAGGTTTAGATCTGAGAATTCTTTGATGTCACATAAGTACAAGTAGTCTCCCCTGTTGACCTTGGGTTGAGCTTTGACTACTGACTTGGATTTGAGAGGTGACAACTTCACTTTCTTGCCTGCCCTTGACTTTGTCCTTCTTGGCTTAGTAAGAATTGGCAAGTTGAAGTCAGGAATTGGTAATTTGTCCCACTCTATTGGCTCATCCTTTGGCACAATAGGCTCTCCATGTATGTTCCTGTAGGGGTCCACCACCCTTATATTTTCAAATACCACAGAGGGCTTTGATGATTGAGTTTTAGCTTGAGTGGATTCCGTAGGAAATTGATCTTCCAATTCCTTGTCAACAACATCCAATTTCCTTTTTGTTCTTTTAGCTAGTTCTTTCTTTCTTGGGGATTTCTTCTGTTCTTCAATCTTCTTCTTTGATTCAGTAGCTTGAGATGGTTGAGAGGGAATTTGTTGAGAAGTATTCACAGCCTGTAGCTTGGCCAAGATAGCAAATTGTTCTTACTTTTGTTTAGACTTCTTTGCATCTAGAGCAGCTTGCCTCTTTTCCTGCTTTAATCTGGCTTTTTCTTCTTTCTTTGCATGAGCAAATTGTGGATGTCCAGCTACCACACAAATTTCCTTCCCAATTCTGAATATCTTTGCAATTCTCTTTCTTGAGGCTGAATCAGCTGGATCTTTGTAGAAGACAATAAATCTTGACAGAAGCTTCTTTTCATCAGGCTTGGGTGTCTCATACAAAGTATCCATAGGGTTCTTCAAAGATGACTTTGGATATTTTGCCCTTGGTTTAAGAATTATCTCAGCCTTTGTAGTCTTGATGCAGGAAGATTGTCCTTTCTCCAGATAGTTCATGCTCATCTCATTCACACTGATTGGCTTGACATGAGAGTGATGGATGGCTGACTGAACTGGTTCCTTGACTAATTCAAACTTTTTCTGTATGTCCTTATCAATCTTTTTCCAGTTGATCAGAGTCAACTTTCCTTTATCAGCATCTTCCAAATTTTCTGCTGCTGCATTGATAAGATCTATACCATCTGCAACTGGTGGCTTGGAGATAGTAATTGAAGGTACAATTACTTTGCTGATTTGAACTAGAAGTTTCTCCCCCTCAGTTGGTCCTTTCTCCCCTTACTTGATTCTCTCTCCCCCTTTTTGTTATCATCAAGTGGAGGAGTTAGACCTTGTGCTTTAGCCAGTTGCATAAGAAGATTTGTCTGAGTCTGTTGATTTTGAAGAAGTAGAGCCACTGAATTCTCAATAACTTGAACTATATTCTCCAGTTTGGCTATCTTCTTGTCAGAATCTGATTCTCTCCTTAATCTCAGTAATAGATCTTGCATGGTACCATATGGCATTACTGAATCCAGCTTCTCAGAGTTATAGGTCTTCAAGTCACCTATATCCCTTTTCAATTCATCCACACTGAGATTCTGTCTTAAGTGCTGGATCTTCATTAGATGTAGAGAGTCGAGGTGAGCTTGAAGAACAGCCTTGATACCAGCATCTGAAGTTTCCTGAAGGGCCTGTTGAATAGCTATTACTTGTTTGACCAAAGACACCTCAAATTGTCCTGGTGTAGATTCCTTTGCCCATGCCCATTCAGGTAAACTTAAAGCAGAACTTGGGCCTTCAGCTCCCCCTAAGTTCATGCTTCCATCCAAAGAACCAGAGTCATCATCATCAGAATTTACTCCAAATTCTTCAGATGACTCTCCAGCTTGAGAAGGCATTCTGTTCACAACAGCTTTATCTCTTTGAAGAGATTCTGTGGTGTGCACTAAATTCAAAGTCCGCTCTGCCTCCACATTGCCCTGAGCAGCCAACAATTGATAGGCTGAAACAGGGTGAGTAAAAGTGTCAGCATCCAAGGAAATATTATCAATTACAGCTTTGTAATGTTGCTGAAATTGTCTTTCCTTTTCAGCATCATCCACAATCATTGACTCACTAGCAATGGTTGGTTCCATCCTTATTTCTCCAGTACCTGCCTTTCTCTCATATTCTCTCTTTTGTTACATCAGGGTCTCACCCTGGCTCCCCACCCTCACACCCTCACCTTCACCTACTAAGGTGGGACTCCTCTCACTCACTTTTGCCAATCCTGAATGAATGGATTGCTGAGATTCACTCTTTTTCTCTCCTTTTGCCTGGGAGCAACCCAGCCTCTCACTCAATGCACTCTCCTCTCTCAGTCCTAAGAGTGATTGTATTACCACTAAATCTTCTGCACTTAAAATTATTGAAGTTTGAAGTTGTGCAGAGACACTCGACGGATAAGTGATATCCGTCGGGTGAGTGGTAAAGCTATCCGACGGATAACTGCTGTTAAGCTTATCTGTCGAGATACAATCACTACTCGAAGGATGAGCAATATCCATCGAGAGAGTAGAAATGAATGAGGTGGGAAGAGAAACTATTGTTGACTCTGTGTTGATTGAAGTTATTTGAGGCACAGATGTCACAATAGAATCTGAAAGAATTGGCAAGTGAGCCAACAAATCATCTAAAAGATGATGCTCACTTGCACTAGATTTTGGCTTCCCCAACAGAGTTAAAGAAGGGGAATCAGGAATTGAAGTGTTTATCATGTCCACTTCCAGTGAGTTAGTTGGTGAGTATGGTGTTTCAGTGGCTTCTATAATGAGAGATTTTGGCTGTGACTCCACATTTATTGGAGCCACATCAATCTGAATTTGAGAAGGTGCAGGGACTGTGTCTTTAGCACCAGTTTGCACTAAGTGTGTGCCCTGTGCATCCCCAGTTGTTTTGGATTTCTTCTTTCTGGTGTAAGTTTGGGGTGAGCTTGTGTCCCTAACCCTTTTGGCCTGTGCTCTTGGATGAGAGCTTTGTTCAATAGCCACACCCTTTTGGGAGGATGCAGCTAGAAGTGAGCTTTTGTCCTTTTTAAGCACTGCAGTTTGTTGGGAAACTGCAGTGTGGCTAGGCTGGGATTCACTCAACTCTCCAACCTTATCCTTGGGGTTTCTTTGATGTTCACCCCTTCCCTCACCTATCTTACCCTCCTTCACACTCCCCTATTTGGCTTTGGTAGATTTTTCAACTGGTACCTTTTGAGAGATACCAGAGGGGGTTTTCTTTGATTTGGATTTAGAAATTGCAGTTGTTTTGGCAGCTTTGGTAGGCAACTGTTTGGTCATTATTACAGTTGCCATAGCTATGCCTGAAGTCAAAGAAATAGAAGAGATTGGAATAGTTGAGGGTATGGATGCTACTTGAGGTGTCAGCATTACAGGAAAATAGAACATTGGCATATCCCTGTGATGGTTGGCTCTGTTCAAGTCTGCAATGATTCTTCTCTCTTGAACCCAACAAGCTAATTTGTTATTTGGGTTCTCAAGCACAATCTCTTGATAAAGATGGTTAGCCAAAAGCATAAAAAATCTAGCATAGTAAACATTCTTTCCTCTTTTGGCTAAGTCACCTAATTTAAAACCTAACTCATACACAATAAGGTCTCTGAAATTGTAAAATTTGTCTGTAACTAGCATGTATAGCATGTTAAGCATGGAAATGTTCACAGAATCAAAATTACTGATTTTTCCAGAAAAGACTTTAGTTACAACATCACACATGTAACTCCATTCCTTCCTAAGACCTAGTCTTCTAATGTCACTTATTTTTGTAGTAGGAAGTGCATAATGAATGAAATTGAGCATATTGACAATATCAGTGTCAGTGTGTGGTGCAGTTACATTATCATCAGGAATCTTGAAACATGCTTTTATTACATCACTATTGATACAGAATTCATTACCTTTGATGGTCAGAGTGATGGTTTTGTCAGTAGGGTTGTAGATTTCCGTTGTCCACATCTCTTCAACAATTTCACAATAAATTGTGGGTGATTCCAGCATGGCAAAACTTAACTTGCAGTTCTTCACGAAGTCCATCATCTTATGATAGTCCTCTGATTGCTGAATACTCTTATTGACCAAAGCAGTGAAGTTGTTCTTCTCATATATGAACCCAGTCTATGACATGATCTTTACTACGGGTGCCATTGTTAGAGAAGAAAAGCTTGAAGAGAAAGAGGATTTTTGCTTGAGAGAGAATGAAATAACACAGTTGAATTTGAGAATGATAAAAGAAAATGATTAGAATGAAATAAGCTTTTATACTTTACTTAAAATCAACGGATAAAAATAATAAAAAGAAGTAAATTACCCAATAGAAATTGCCTAAAATAGCCGTTTTAAAATAAACTGTAAAAAAATTCCACCCATTATCCGTCGTGTAATGCTTACAAACTGTAAGTATACTCGATGGATAATGTTCAGGGAATTAACGGTTAAGATTTAGACACTTCGACGGATAAGGATAAACTGTTATCCGTCGAGCTTTAAAATATTTCAGAAAAGTAATTGATTTTTATTTATAATTTGTATATCGAAGGATGACTCAACCCGATGGATAATGGTCATCCGTCGAGATGCAAATTTTGACTTAGCCAAAATTTCATCCAGGACTAAAAATCAGCTAAATTTCTGGCTACTTTTCAACTTGCAAAATAATTTAGATAAATTCAAGAGTAATTAAGCATACCTAACTCACTTACCAACCTAGAAAAGGTGGATTCATCTAGTGGCTTGGTAAAAATATCTGCAAGTTGCTTCTCACTTGGAACAAAATGTAACTCTACAGTACCATTAATTACATGTTCCCTTATGAAATGGTACTTGATGTCTATATGCTTTGTCCTTGAATGTTGCACTGGATTTTCAGTGATGGCAATTGCACTTGTGTTGTCACAGAAAATAGGAATCCTTTCAACTTGCAAACCATAGTCTAGCAATTGATTTTTCATCCATTAAATTTGTGCACAGCAACTGCCAGCAGCAATATATTCAGCTTCAGCTGTAGAAGTAGAAACTGAATTTTGCTTTTTACTAAATTTGGACACAAGCTTGTCTCCTAAAAATTGACAGGTTCCTGTTGTGCTTTTTCTATCAATTCTGCAACCTGCATAGTCTGCATCTGAATAACCAGTTAGATCAAAACCAGAATCTCTAGGATACCAAATGCCAAGTTTTGGTGTTCCTTTGAGATATCTGAAAATTCTCTTAATGGATATTAAGTGAGACTCTCTAGGATCAGCCTGAAATCTAGCACATAAACATGTAGCAAACATTATATCTGGCCTACTTGCTGTTAAGTACAGAAGTGAGCCAACCATGCCTCTATAACTTGAAATATCTACAGACTTTTCAGTAGTGTTTTGTTCAAGCTTAGTTGCAGTGGCCATGGGAGTTTTTGCAGATGTGCAATCCATTAGATCAAACTTCTTTAAAAGATCAAAAATATATTTAGTTTGACTAATGAATATTCCATCACTAACTTGCTTAACTTGTAAACCAAGAAAGTAAGTTAGTTCTCCCATCATACTCATTTCATACTTACTTTGCATCAGTTTGGCAAACTTTTTACAAAGTTTCTCATCTGTAGAGCCAAATATAATATCATCTATATAAATTTGAACAAGTATGCTAGAGCCATTAACATTTCTGAAAAATAAAGTTTTATCTACAGTACCTCTTGTGAAGTGATTTTCCAAAAGGAACTTTGATAAAGTGTCATACCAGGCTCTAGGTGCTTGCTTTAGTCCATAAAGTGCTTTCAGTAGATAATAGACATACTCTGGGAAATTTGGATCTTCAAAGCCAGGAGGTTGACTTACATACACTTCTTCCTCCAAATCTCCATTCAGAAAGGCACTTTTGACATCTATTTGATAGACCTTGAAATTGGCATGGGCTGCATAGGCTAAGAAGATTCTGATGGCTTCAAGTCTTGCAACAGGAGCAAATATTTCATCAAAATATATCCCTTCTTGCTGGCAATAGCCTTTAGCAACCAATCTTGCTTTGTTCCTTACTACTATGCCATTTTCATCCATCTTGTTTCTGATTACCCATTTGGTGTCTATTGGATTCTTTCCTGTAGGCTTGGGTACCAGCTTCCCTACTTTATGTTAGGTCACACGCACTGTAGAGGGGGTGAATACAGTGTATAATACAATCAAATCGAACTTTAAAATCTTAAGTAACAGAAAACAAACTTTATTGAAATAATAAACTCTGTTACAGTATGAAACTATTACCTCTCAGTGATGAACAAATATCACGAGAGCTGCTAGGGTTACAATTAATAATCTTCTCGAATATGATAACACTTATAGTGTAAACCCTATCTATGTGTTTATATACTACACAGTTACAAGATAATCGCTAATTGATATGGAATATAATTCTGCTTCCTAAAATATATCAATCAGATATCTTTTCTTCCAAGTATTCCATTCTTCACGGAACTCCTTCTTCATGCATATCTCTTCTTATGTTTATCTTGATCTTCTTTCCTTTAATCAGCTACTGTCCTTATCTGATCGTCCTTCAGCACTTAAGTTCTGATATCTAACTTCTGATGATTATCTCCTGATAATATAAGTACTGATATCCTTAAGTCCTGACTTCCAGTATAAGTACTGATCAACGGTTAAGTACTGATTTATCCTGTTAAGTAAGATCTGAAATCTAAACATAAATTATATTATCCATGACATTATCAAATATATCTAACAATCTCCCCCAACTTGTAAATTAGCATAATATACAAGTTTAATAGATATTTGATGATGTCAAAAACATTAAGTACAAATGCATGAGAATTAGACTAGAAAACTACAACTTACAGTCCTTAAAGCTTTACCAATATTCAACTTCTGATAACAACTTCAGTCTGTACAAATATCAGAATTTAAGCAGTTATAGATCTTTGACTTGGCTTCATCATCTGATCTCTCTGATGTCAGGAGTTGTTCTTAGATAGTTCTTCAACAAACATTTCTCAGCATATCTGAGTTCATCAATCATTCTCCTTTTGGCATCTTTAAGCTCTGCAGTATCTTCACCAATTTGAAAGATTGCAGCTCTGAGATCATTGATCTTTGCTTTTCTTATATCCTGATCCAGTCTGATCAAATAAGCTTTATCAGACTCAAGATTGAATTCAACAGCCCTGTACCCCAGAAAGGTAGTTATAATCTTAGCAGTGTTGGGCTTCATTTCAACTATATCACCATTGTGATCTCTGTACTTTGGAACGTATGTGCTGTCAGACTTAACAGAATAAAGCCTTTTCTGTCTCTAAATCTGTTCTTTCAAATAGTTTGTAGCAGTTCCTGTTATTCTGTCATCCACTTGAAGTAAGAATAGTACATGCTCCAATTCTTCAAAATACTTCAATGGAATGGCATTTTATCTTATATGATAAACCCTACCATCTGTCATGAAATACAACAAGATGTATTCTTTCAAGTAGGTATGGTAAACCATCTGTACAGATTCTAGTTGATTCAATCTCCCAGGAGTTGCTCCAATACCTGGTTCACTCAAGGAAGTTGGATCATTGGTAGTGTTATGTATTCTTCTTTCATCAGCACTTCCCAATCCAGTTTTATCTCTTACTTCCTTTCCAGTAACTACTCTTGCTTCAAAACCACTTGCAGTAGTTTTCAAAGGTTGAGTCTATTTTGCTTTAGTGAATCCTGGTAGGAGTGTCTTTCGTCTATCTTCTGATATCAAGTTAACTTGAGCTATGTCAGAGGTTACTTGCTTCTTCTGAATATCAGAACTTACAATTTCTTGACTCTGAACAACTTGAGCCATGTCAGAGGTTGTTTTAAGAACTTTTCTTGAAGTCAGAGCAAGATTATCCTTTTCATCAGTAATTTCTTCATCCTCAGGAGGCACATAAACCTTGATAGGTTCACCAACCTTTTCTTTACCCTTGGATCTTGGATCTATCTGCGGTTGTGATCTAGCCAATGTTGCTTTAGTATGTGTCCTTTCTTTGATCACAATGCCTTTGAGTTTTGGAAGTGGTTTTTTACCAGAAGCTTCAGATTTAGATGTGACTTTCTCTGATTTAAGCCTGGCTTCTTCTTCCATTAAACTTTCCAAGTCCATTCCTGGATTTTCCTGAAGAAATAACTGTCTTGACATTTCCTCATCAAGATCTAAAAGTTCATCAGAACTTATCCTTTTACCAGCAGCAGAACTTATTCTTTTCCCAGTATCAGAACTTGTCCTGTGACTTGTGATTTCAGCTTTTCTTGATGTGAATCTTCTACCTTGACTATGACCTCTACCCATTCCAGGATTTCCTTGATCATCTTTTTCATCATCCTTCCCTGTCAGTGTCTTGTCAGTCTTGCATTTGGACTTAATTACTTTCTCCCCCTTTTTGGCATCAGCAGGAAGTAGAAGAGAGATAAGCAATTCCACTGAGGATTGGATTTCAGTCAGTTGTGATTGCTGAGAAGCTTGATTTTTCAGAATATCATCAATCTGAGCTTGTTGATGATCTTGAGTCTTCTCAATATAAGCAATCCTGTCAAAGGTAGGTTGGAAGAACATTTTCTTATCAATTTTCCAAACTTGTTCCTGTTTGATAAATTCTTCCTGAATCTTGTGTAGCTCTGCATGAGTAGTTGAGTGAAGACCTTGTAGATGTTTAGTACTCAATGCACTGACTCTAAGCTGGGTTTTGAAATCATCAGAATTTAACATTTCATCAGCTTTAGTCAAGTGCTCAGCAAGATGCTTTTCAGTT
Source organism: Apium graveolens (assembly GCF_009905375.1). Lineage (NCBI taxonomy): Eukaryota > Viridiplantae > Streptophyta > Magnoliopsida > Apiales > Apiaceae > Apium > Apium graveolens. Next base: position 62,227,890 of record NC_133648.1, on the reverse strand, counting down.
GGAACACATGAAACTGAGTTCCATTCCTTAGTCCACTCCTGTCCTGGAGGAGTTTTACTCCAAGGTACTGGTGCTTCTCTGGTAACAAACTTCTTAACCAGTTCAGACTTTAGAATAGTCTGTTGAGGAGCATGTCCTGAAGGACCTGCTGCATCAGCATCTGCAGTTGGAGCAGCATCACCAGTATCTCCAGCATTTGCAGCATCAGAACTTAAAGAATCAGTATCTTCTTATAAAACAACAGTGTGAGTAGCAATGGAGGCTTCAGCATCCTCTAATTGCTGATCTGGTTCTAAGTTCTGATCAACAGCCAAATCCTGATGCTCACCTAAAGTCTGATCATCAGCATCATGATGCAGAGAAGGTGTTGTTGATAACTCTGGAGTTTGAACAACATCAGTAATAGGTGTTGTTGAAGGATTAGTTGTTGTTGGAGCTTCTAAGAAAATTACTTCAGGCACAACCAAGTTTTGAACATCAATATCAGCACTTGTGCCTAGATCAACAGGAGACACAGATGAGGTGGTAGCCTTTTCAGAAACAGCTTCCTTAGATGGAGTTGATGGAGAAGAAGTGACTGGAGCAAATTCCTTGTCTTGTGAGATCAGAGATTCCTGATCCCCTTCCTTAGCTGCTTCCTCTTCATCATCTGAAACTGGCCTGTGTGCCCTCTGTTTCTTGTATATCTTTGTTGATTTGGATTTCTTGGGAGTTTTAGGAACTGTCATTCATCTAAGCCTCTTGAGAAGCCTAGCTCCCCCAATTCCAGAATCCTTCTGAGAAGTCTCTTTCTCAGCTTCACATACAACAGGTTCTGAAGAATGAACCTGTTCCTCAGTTTCAGATTCATCTCTCAAGGCAATCCTCCTTCTCTTTTGAGGTGTTTGAGGAACAGTCTTTGTCCTCTTTGGCTTGGAGGATGAAGGCTTCATAGTAGGTGCTGAGGATGAGGGTTGAACAGTCTGTGAAGTGGAGAGATAGGATTTGAGATATGTCCTGAGGGTAGGTTGAGTAGAATGAGTGGTAGGTGCTGAGGATGATGGTTTTTGGGTGTTTGTTGTTGGTTGGACATCAGAGTAAACAGATCTATAAGTATCAGGATCAGCATTTACTAGGATCTGTTTTACAGACTGAAGAATCTGTAATGGTCTAACCACTGATTTCTTAGTGTCAGCATTTACCAGGTCATTAAAGTAGCGTTTTGCAACTTTAAAAGGTGGGGTTGGGGAACTGACTAATTGAGGTTCATCAGTACACAAAGTATAAATAAGTTGACAGAATCTAGCAAAATAGACAACATTCCAATCCTCTGTCATCCTATCCCCAATAAAACCAATTATACCAGTTGCAAAATCAAAATGAGTTTGATTGATAATAGCATACCCGATGTGCTGACTCAGAATTGGGATAGCATCAAAATTCAAACATTTGTTCTCAAAAGCTTTGGTGATGCAGTCGAAGAAGAAGCTCCATTCTCTTATGATATGAGCCCGTTTCAACTGCCCAAGTTTTGCCAAACTCTTTTCATATCCCAAATTAGCCATTAACTTCTGAAGAGCTGATTCCTCTGGAATTGAAAAAGTACACTCTTCTGGGAGATGTAGAGCCCTGCGTATTGTACCAGAAGTAACTGCATAAGATGAATCACCCACTTCGAAAACAATACTGGGAGTGCCATGTTTACCACCATCATCAAAGTGCCCAGTCCGCCAAAACGTCAGAACTTGTTGGCTCGAAAAGACTGAAGGCTGGGTTAATGCATACCCAATCTCACTGTGTGCAAGAAGATCTTGCACAAAATGTAATTCAGATGGAGCTTCAGCATGATCAAGAATTGCAGCATAGTTGTTTGGAATAAACTTAGCTCCATCAATGATTAAATCCTTAGGTGCCATGTGAAAAATTGAGATGAAAAAGTGCCTGTTAGGTGTTTGATAAAATGTCTGTATGAAAAACCAATGAGAGAAGAAGAGAGAAAGTGAGAGTAAAAGCAAGTAGAGAGAAAAAAAATATGAAGAAAATAAAAGATTAAAGAAATCCTCTCTCTGTCGTACTTATACTCTGAAAAAAAATGTTACCGTTGGACACCTGTCAGACATGCAGTAATAACGGATAGTTACTGGGCTCGAGAAAACAGTAATTATTACTTACCCCCTTGCCTGTTTTCAAGGAAAAAACCGTTCCACTTACCCAGATATTCCATTAATTAAGGTGAAACAGTTTTAATTCAAAAGTGAAGCCGTTCCCACTTATTGAATTATTTTTCACTGCAACATTAATATTTTGAAAATAAATCAAGTGAAAATGACCAAGATAAATCATATGAGTAAGTACTGATAAAGGAAAGTCAAAACTTAAATTAAAACAGAATTTATATGGTCATCAGAATATCAATCAGGATTTATCAATGCATTACAAAATATCTTAGAGATAAAATCTTGAAACAAAAACAAATTTCATTAATATATCAAGTGAATACATTCATGAAATTGAGATTACATCAGAATTTATACAAAATTTCCCTAAGCTACTAAACCTAACATCAACAGCTTTAGTCCTAGCTAAGAAGCCTGACAAAGCTGATGATGAAGAAAAACAGGAAGAAGACGAGATTAAATCATTTCTTCTTCCTACTCTCGACAAACAGAATGGCGAGTCGGATGATTCGCTCTTGCTGGCGGAGAGCTTCCAGCCTTTCCTCCTCCAATCGCTCCAGATGGCGATGGTAGTCCATATAGAAGAACAGGAGGTGGGTCAGTACCTCCTGTGGGACAGAGTCCCATATCTCCTCAGGAATGGCCGTGACGTGCCATTCCTGTTGCCAGTCGGCACAGCTTAGCTCCATATTGAAGTTTTGGTAGTTCAAAAACATATTGTATCTGACCATTGTGTTTTTGAAAGAAAAAGTATGAAGGTAAGTTTGTGAGAAAGAATTTAATGGGAAGGCTGATGTGAAGTGGCTGCTTATATAGGCAAGAGAATGCCAGGAGACGTAAAAGTATTTAATGCTGACAGGTGGAATTAATTCTACCTCGTCTCCCCAGACTTGGAAAAAGAATAACATTCATTGGAAGGAGAAAACATGGTTGAATGCGCACAAGAAACAAGTAAAAGTGGACTGTTCAAGTACGAATATCATTAACCCTAACCATAGTGACTATTAATCTTCCACTTCAACATATTCTAGTTTGAACCGAGACTTTTATCAAATTTTATCCACAGATAAGTCAAGTAAAGAATTAGACTGTAATATCAGAACTTAGACTTATATCAGAACTTAACAATCATCAGAACATAATTTCTTAACTTGAAAAAGGAATGCCTATCTGAGTAAATCCTTATACAAGTTCTAAGTTATACTCTTCAGAACTTAATCGTCAGAATATGCAACCAGAACTTGTCCTCATAGTTAGTGCAAAATGACACAATGACTGTTTATCTAAAACAATATAGACCACCACAGTAATTTTCATCATTCAGATGGAGTGATTAGTGTGTGTATTAAGCTAAATTTCAGACAAGGAGTAAAGTTTGATTCACTTCAGTACATCTTAGAAATAAGGCATAACTAAAATTTTGCTAAAGAGCTGTCATTATCCTGAAACCTACTGATGAATGAGTTCATGCTTGAGTCCACCTCAACTGTTTTGTGCTAATTTTATGCATCTTTTTAAATTTTATTTTACAGTGGCTTCTCAGTGTAAGTGAGTCACGACTGCTTATCAGAATTTATGCTATTATCAGAGTATTTCTCCAGTAATCATAGAGTGTGAAAAGTCACCAAGAAAATATTTTGCTTTTCTAATGCATATTTACTTAATACTAGCAATGCACTTGGGTCGTCCCTTCCACATTTTTACTCTAGATCTCAAAGGAGTACCTGATTTTATTTTTTGATCTTTTTGCTTTTTCTTTTGATAATTGAGGTTTATCAGCACTTAGTACATTCAGCAGATTTACTAGTATCAGAACTTAACAGATGAGTAGCATTATTTTAATTTGTGACTTAGTAATAAGATAAACAAAGTAAACTCAACTAAGCTCAATTATCAGAATTTGCTTGTGTCATAAGATTTCCACAGAAATAATTACTTCTTACATGGGATCATTTGTTTATTGAAGACTACTAGGTCAGTATCTAGCACAGTTATCCTCATAGGATTGAATAGTTACTTAAACAGACATATCACTTATCAGAGTTTAGAAACATATATCAGACAACAATCAGTACTTGAACGCATATTTCAATTAATCACAGAATACACAAAGAGATTACATTCTATAAATACTGATCATAAAGTCTAATGAAATAGAACAAAACTAGACAGATTTAGAAAAAGAACCTGAAACCATTCCAAGTTCATTTACCAATCTTGTAAAAGTGGCTTCACACAGTGGTTTTGTGAAGATATCTGCTAGTTGTTGATCTGTTGGAATAAAGTGCAATTCCACTGTACCTTCATCTATATGTTCCCTTATGAAGTGGTACCTGATGCTGATGTGCTTTGTCATAGAGTGTTGAACTGGATTACCTGTCATAGCAATAGCACTTTGATTATCACAGTAAATAGGGATTTTGAAATATGTTAACCCATAATCCAGTAACTGATTCTTCATCCAAAGAATCTGTGCACAACAGCTTCCTGCAGCAATATACTCTGCTTCTGCAGTTGATGTGGAAATTGACTTTTGTTTCTTGCTGAACCAAGAAACCAATCTGCCTCCAAGAAATTGGCAGCTTCCACTTGTGCTTTTCCTGTCAATTTTGCAACCTGCAAAATCTGCATCTGAGTAACCTATTAGTTTAAAATCTGATTCTCTAGGATACCACAATCCCAGATCAACTGTTCCTTTAAGATACTTAAAGATTCTTTTCACAGCTGTTAAGTGAGGTTCTCTTGGATCTGCTTGAAATCTTGCACAAAGACAGGTATCATACATGATATCAGGTCTACTAGCAGTTAGATAGAGTAGAGAGCCAATCATACCTCTGTAATCAGTAATATCTACTGATTTACCAGTATCCTTATCCAGTTTTATTGCAGTGGCCATGGGAGTGGATGCACTTGAACAATCTTGCATTCCGAATTTCTTTAGCAAGTTTCTGGTGTACTTAGTTTGATAAATAAAAGTGCCTTCTTCATTCTGCTTGACTTGAAGGCCCAGAAAATAGCTAAGTTCCCCCATCATACTCATTTGATATCTTGACTGCATCAGTTTGGCAAACTTCTTACAAAGTCTGTCATTTGTAGACCCAAAAATGATATCATCAACATAAATCTGGACGAGAAGTAAGTCCTTTCCGTGGTTGAGGTAGAACAGTATTTTGTCTATTGTTCCTCTGTTGAATCCACTTTCCAGAAGAAACTGAGCTAAAGTCTCATACCATGCTCTAGGAGCTTGCTTAAGTCCATAAAGTGCTTTATCAAGCCTGTAGACATAATCTGGATGTTTGGAATCTACAAATCCTGGAGGTTGTTCAACATATACTTCCTCCTCCAATTCTCCATTGAGAAAAGCACTTTTCACATCCATTTGAAAGACAGTAAACTTTTTGTGAGCAGCATAAGCCAAAAATATCCTTATGGCTTCTAACCTAGCAACTGGTGCAAATGTTTCATCATAATCAATTCCCTCCTGTTGAGAATATCCTTTTGTAACCAGCCTTGCCTTATTCCTTGTAATTATGCCATCACTGTCAGTTTTGTTTCTGAACACCCACTTTGTACCAACAACAGATCTATTCTTTGGTCTTGGCACTAGGGTCCAGACTTTGTTTCTTTCAAATTCATTTAACTCTTCCTGCATTGCTTGCACCCAATCAGCATCTTGAAGAGCTTCTTCCACTTTATTTGGCTCAGTCTGAGAAAGAAAAGAATTGTAAAGACATTCATTTGAAGTACCTGTTCTAGTTCTGACACCTGCATCAGGATTTCCAATTATCAAATTAGGTGTATGTGGCTTTGTCCACTTCCTTGCAGATGGAAGGTTTTCTCTAGAACTGGATGCTCCCCCATGATCCATGCTGTCTTCATTTTTATTTTCTGATGCTCCCCCTAAAACTATGCTCTCTGAGTTGGATTCTTCAGAATTTAGATTTTCAGCACTATCAGAATTTGGCTTATCAAAACTTGACGAATCAGAACTTGAAGAGCCAGATGTATGTTCTGATGTTTCTTGAGATGTGGTAGGATCTTGAGTATGCTCCCCCTGCATAGGTGCATCTTCCTTTGACGTAGTCACCACAGTTTCAATAACATCAGAGTCTAATCCATCAGAGTTTACAGTATCAGGACTTAGACTGTCAGGATTTTCAGTATCAGAATTTGAGTCTTCATTTTCAAATCTCAGCTGATCATGGTCAATGAAATCTTCAAGACCAGTAATCTTCTTGTCATCAAAAGAGACATTGATAGATTCCATGACCACTTTTGTTCTCAAATTATAGACTCTGAAGGCTTTTGTGGAAAGTGGATATCCAACAAAGATTCCTTCATCAGCTTTTAGATCAAACTTGAATAGCTGTTCAGGATGAGTCTTGAGAATAAAACACTTGCATCCAAATACATGAAAGTACTTCAGATTTGGCTTCTTTTTCTTCACCATCTCATATGGTGTTTTTCCATGCTTGTTAATAAGTGTTGCATTTTGAGTAAAACAAGCAGTCTGCACAGCTTCAGCCCAGAAATAGGTTAGAAGCTTTGCTTCTTCAAGCATTGTACGTGCAGCTTCAATGAGAGTTCTATTCTTCCTTTCAACAACTCGATTTTGCTGTGGAGTTCCAGGAGCAGAAAATTCCTGCTTTATTCCATGGTTTTTGCAGAACTCTTCCATCATCAAATTCTTGAACTCAGTGCCATTATCACTCCTTAAGATTTTCACAGAATCTTTGACCAATTTATCCAGATGTTTAACATGTTCAATCAAGATAGATGCAGTTTCACTTTTTGTGTGCAAGAAATACACCCATGTGTATCTGGTGAACTCATCCACTATGACCAATGCATACTTCTTCTTTGCAATAGACATGACATTCACTGGACCAAATAGATCAACATGTAGTAGATGATAAGGCTCAAGAATTGATGATTCAGTCTTGCTCTTGAATGAAGATTTTCTTTGTTTGGCCTTCTGACATGAATCACAAAGACCATCAGGAGCAAATACTGACTTTGGCAATCCTCTCACAAGATCTTTCTTGACCAGTTCATTTATATTGTTGAAATTTAAATGAGAGAGTTTCTTGTGCCAATTTCAGCTTTCTTCAATTGATGCTCTACTCATCAGACAGATTGCAGAACCATCAGTACTTGTTGAAAGCTTAGCTTCATAAATGTTACCACGCCTGTATCCTTTCAGAACAACTTTGCCTTTAGATTTACTCACAATTTCACAGTGTTCTTCAAAGAAATCAACATGATAACCTCTGTCACAGATTTGACTTATACTCAGCAGATTGTGTTTAAGTCCTGAGACCAGAGCTACTTCTTTAATTATGACATTCCCAAGATTGATATTGTCATATCCCAATGTTTTTCCAATGTTGCCATCTCCATAGGAAACACTTGGGTCAGCTTTCTCCACAAAGTCTGATAGCAGGGCCTTATTTCCAGTCATATGTCCTGAACATCCACTGTCCAGAACTAGAATATTTTTCCTGTTGCCCTGCAATCACAAAGACCACTAATTATTAGTTTTAAGGACCCAGACTTGCTCGGATCCTTTGGTCTTATTAAGTTTGTTAACATTTGCAGCGGATTTAGCATCAGAGTTTATATTAACATTTTTCTTTTCAAAACTTACATTATCAGACTTTGAATCAGAATTTATACTAGAAGGAACATTGGAAACTTTCTTCAAAGAAGGTTTTATTTGATAATAATCATAGTACAAACTATGATATTCCTTACAAGTATAAATGGAATGCCATAAACTACCACAATGAAAACAAGGATTTTATGGTTTGTATCTAACAGACTGACTCTTAACTCCTGATTTTGAAGGTAAGGAGTTAATATTCTTATTCTTCCTGCAAAAAGAAGCCAGATGATTAGAACTTCCACAGTTATGACATGTTTTCCTAGGAGCATCAGGAACTGGTTTATAATCATTGCTTTTATTCACACCTTCCTTTCCATTCCTATTTTTCCTAGGTGATTTTACCTTGTTTGCATTCTTAACATCTTTCAGCTTATGCTTAAGCTGCTTCTTTGTCATTAAGCCTATGTTTACTTCAGCTGTCTTTTCCTATTTTAGTTTGTCAGAAGTTAATTCCTCTTTAACTTCTGATTTCTCATTTTCAGACTTTACAGTTACAAACTTAACAGGTTTTAACTTTGGCTTTTGCTTAACAACAGGCTTAATTTCTTCAGTTCCTTTATCATTCTTATCCTCTTCATAACCTAAGCCCTCTTTCCAGTTTCCACTACTTAGCAAATTTTGAGTATTTTTGCTAGAATTAGTCCAAGTCCTGATAATCTCTCTTTCCTTTTCTAACTCAGTTTTTAGAGATTCATTCATTTTTAGCACTTCATCCCTAACATAGAAAGCATCATCTCTATCCTTCTGAGTTTGATGAAACATGACTAACTCTTTTTCTAAGAAATCATTTCTTTTCTTAAAAGCAAGATTTTCAGAAGTTAATCTTTCACATGTTAAAGTTTGATCTCTATAACTAACAAACATGGTTTTAAGATATCTTCTCAATTCATTAATATCATCAGTATGAAAAGTATAAGTAGTCTGAGGTACCTTTGTTTCAGCAGCTTCAGAACTGCTCTCAGCACTTTCTTTATCAGCATTTGCCATTAATGCATAGTTCTCCTCACTTTCAGAGTCTGAGGTGACTGTCCAGCTTTTCTGCTTTGTGACAAGAGACTTGCCTTTGTCACCCTTTACCTTCTTGCAATCAGGAGATATGTGGCCTTTCTCACCACAGTTATAGCATTTAACATTGGTATAATCTCCTCTGTCAGACTTTCCTCCTCTGCCTTTAAATCTTCTGAAATTCTTCTTATCAGAACTTATGCCTTTCCTGGAAAACTTCTTTCCCTTCCTGAACTTCCTGTATGCAATCTTTGTGATTCCTTTCACCATAAGAGCACACAGCTTCATCATCTCCTCATCAGCATCAGTCTCAGGCAAGCTTTCAGAATCTGAGTCATCATGACTTTTAGAACTTGATGACTCAGTATCAGACTTTATAACAAGAGCTTTACCCTTGTCTTTCCTTGAGGAAGCTGCTTTGGGGGATTCTTCTTCAGCCTTAAGAGCAACTGTCCTTGACTTTCCTCCTTTCCTCTTGCTTCTTTGTTCCATCTCAAGTTCATGAGTCTTGAGCATTCCATAGATTTTATCAAGAGTTGTTTCATCAAGATTGTAGTTGTCTCTTATTGTTGTTGCCTTCAAATCCCAGCATTCAGGAAGAGCTAACAGGAATTTAAGGTTTGAATCTTCAAGATCATACTCTTTGTCAACCAATGACAAATCATTCAAAAGTTTGACAAATCTATCATATAAATCATTCAATGACTCATTAGTCTTTGAGTCAAAGTGTTCATACTCTTGAGTGAGTATTGTCTTCCTGTTCTTCTTAATTGTGTCAGTTCCCTGACACCTTATTTCCAGAGCATCTCATATCTCCTTAGCAGTCTTGCAGTTGATTACCCTGTTTGACATTACATTATCAATGGCACTATGCAGTAAGTGTCGTACCTTAGCATCCTTAGCAATTGATGCTATATCTTCAGTAGTATAATCACTCTTTTCCTTTGGTACAGTCTTTGCTGCTTCACCTGCAACTGCAACAGCAAGCTTGGTTGATTTGTGAGGCCCTTCCTTGATTCTATCAAGGTATTCTGGATCTGTTGCTTCCAGGAACATGGTCATTCTCACCTTCTATATGGGATATTCAGATGGTCTCAGTATGGGAACTCTGATGGTCTCATACCGACTCTGAATTTGTGTCTTTGGTGGTTCCTCAGTTTTGGTAGGCTTAGTTGGAGTTTCTGTGTCAGACATGATTGTGTTTGGATCTTTAACTGTATGTGTGTTAACAGATAGGCTCTGATACCACTTGTTAGGTCACATGCACTGTAGAGGGGGTGAATACAGTGTATAATACAATCAAATCGAACTTTAAAATCTTAAGTAACAGAAAACAAACTTTATTGAAACAATAAACTCTGTTACAGTATGAAACTGTTACCTCTCAGTGATGAACAAATATCACGAGAGCTGCTAGGGTTACAATTAATAATCTTCTCGAATATGATAACACTTATAGTGTAAACCCTATGTCTGTGTTTATATACTACACAGTTACAAGATAATCGCTAATTGATATGGAATATAATTCTGCTTCCTAAAATATATCAATCAGATATCTTTTCTTCCAAGTATTCCATTCTTCACGGAACTCCTTCTTCATGCATATCTCTTCTTATGTTTATCTTGATCTTCTTTCCTTTAATCAGCTACTGTCCTTATCTGATCGTCCTTCAACACTTAAGTTCTGATATCTAACTTCTAATGATTATCTCCTGATAATATAAGTACTGATATCCTTAAGTCCTGACTTCCAGTATAAGTACTGATCAACGGTTAAGTACTGATTTTTCCTGTTAAGTAAGATCTGAAATCTAAACATAATTTATATTAGCCATGACATTATCAAATATATCTAACACTTTATTCCTTTCAAATTAGTTTAGCTCCTCCTGCATAGCTAAAATCCAATCAGGATCTAACAAGGCTTCTTCTACCTTCTTTGGTTCTTCCTTAGACAGGAAGCTGCTGTATAGACATTCTTCTTGAGTTGCTCTCCTGGTTTGAACTCTGGAAGAAACATCACCAATAATCAGTTCAAATGGGTGATCTTTTGTCCATTTTCTTGGTTGAGGTAGATTAGCCCTAGATGAAGAGACCTAAATGTTGTCTTGATGTGTGATTGAGTTTTAATTGCTAGAAACTCCCCCTGAATTTATGGATCTTTGATTTGAGATAGGGGTACTTTCTATGGGTGATCTTCCTTGACTTCCTGCTCCATTTGATAATCCGACAGATGGTGAATTTTGAGTTCCGACGGATGAGGCAGGTTGTCTTCCGACGGATAATACAGATTGCCTTCCGACGGATGAAGCATTATGTAACTCGACGGATGTTGAGTTTTGTGCTTCATTTGTGGTAGATTTGTCTGCATTATCCTTAGACACTGTTTCTTGATCACTCTCATCATCACTTTCATCACTGACCATCTCAACATTGTCGAATTTGAGGCTTTCATGGTAATCTCCATCTTTTAGTCCTTCAATCTTTTTATCATCAAACACAACATGTATATATTCAACAACAATGTTGGTTCTTAGATTGTAGACTCTATATGCTTTACCTACAGCATATCCACCAAAAATTCCTTCATCTGCTTTAGCATCAAACTTCCCATTTTTATCAGTTTGATTTCTCAGAATATAGCATTTACAACCAAAGAAATGAAGAAAGTTTAGAGTTGGCTTCTTGTTCTTGAACAATTGATAAGGTGTCATGCATCTTGCTTGATTAATCAAAGAGATGTTCTGAGTGTAGCATGCAGTGTTTACAGCTTCAGCCCAGAAATAAGTTGGTAATTTTGATTCTTCAAGCATTGTCCTTGCAGCTTCAATAAGAGATCTATTCTTCCTTTCCACTACTCCATTCTGTTGTGGAGTCCTTGCTGCTGAAAACTCATGCAAGATCCCATTTTCCTCACAAAATACTCTCATGACATAGTTCTTGAACTCAGTTCCATTGTCACTCCTGATTCTTCTAACTTTGAAATCAGGATGATTGTTAACTTGCCTTATGTGATTGATGATGATTTCACTAGCCTCATCTTTGGACTTTAGGAAATAGGTCCAAGAGAACTTTGAGAAATCATCTACAATTACTAGGCAAAATCTTTTCTTTGAAATTGACAATACATTGACTGGTCCAAACAAATCCATGTGAAGCAGTTGCAGAGGCTCTTCAATTGCTGAATCAAGTTTCTTCCTGAATGATGCTTTAATCTGCTTCCCTTTTTGGCAGGCATCACACAGTCCATCCTTTGTAAACTCCAACAGAGGAATGCCTCTAACTAGCTCTTTCTTTACCAGCTCATTTATGGTCTTGAAGTTCAAATGGGATAGCTTCTTGTGCCATAGCAAACTTTCATCTTGACTTGCTTTACTAAGAAGACAAGTTACAGATTCTGCTTTAGTTGAGTTGAAGTCAGCTAGGTACATATTTCCTCTTCTCACACCAGTGAGAACCACTTTGTTGTTTTGATTATTAATCACAACACATGTTTCTTTGTTGAAGGTTACTGAGTTGCCTTTGTCACAAAGCTGACTGATACTCAACATATTGTGTTTGAGACCATCCACTAAGGCAACCTCTTCAATGATGACATTATCCTTTGAAATCAAGCCATATCCCACAGTATAACCTTTGTTGTCATCTCCAAAAGTGATACTTGGGCCAGCTCTCTCTTCAAACTCTGTGAGCAGGGTAGAATCACCAGTCATGTGTCTTGAACAACCACTATCCAAGTACCAAAGATTCCTTCTGTTTCCCTGCACCCATCAAAATCAAATCAAGTTGATTTTGGTACCCAAGTTTCCTTGGGTCCTGCCTTGTTAGCTTTCTTCTTCTATTTCTTAGGTCTTAACTCATTTGACTTAGGAATTTCAGATTTTTCCTTAGTCATTTGGGTTGGGCCTTTGAAACCACTAGATGCAACAGAATTATCATGCATGTTATGGCTAACAGGAAATAGCATGCTTGGTGCAAACATGTTATTCTAGTAAGGCATGCTAAATGGCATTTGAGGCATATTGTATGCAGCATAATATGGATTAGGTGCAAATGGTATATTAGCAAACTGAGCATTCATGTTCTGTGTAGGCATAGCATTAACAGGCATGGGAGGCATGGCATTCATGTTAGAGAATTGAGGCTGAACAGACATGGGAGTAGGCATGGCGGATTTGCAATTAACAGACAAATGATTTACACTACCACACTTGACACAGATTTTTCTAGGAGCATACTTGTCAGGTGTGTAGTTATTGTGTTTGTTAATCCTTACTTTACCATTCCTATTGTTTTTCCTTTTAGTCTCTATTTTTACCTCTATCTTCTCAAGTCTGTCACTTAACTGTTTGACAGTCATGTGACCAACATTAGCCTTCTTCCCTTTCTTGGCTTGACTTGACTCTCCTGAAACAAAGTTCTTGGAAACAGACCCATACTTATCATTTAGCTTGGTTAATTTGGCTTTGCTAATGGGTTTGCTTGCAGCCGACGGATGAGGATTTTTATCATTCGACAGATAACACTTTTTGTTATCCGAGGGATAGTCCTCATCATCCGTTGAGTCTACATCTGTCAGCAACCCATCTGCCAAAATAGGTTCTAGTTTCTCCTTATTCTTTTTCCAGGCTTCATCACAAAAAGACTCAATTCCTTGAACCTTGGTGATTTGAGCATGAACATCTCTGGATGTTTTCCATGCTTTAATCACCTCTTGTTCACGATCGAGCTGCTTTTTTAAAATTTCTTCCTTTTTCAAGGACTCAGTTAATTCCTCCTTGGCAATTCTACACTCAATTTTTAGTTTCTCAAACTCAACAAACTGAGACTCAAGCACATTATTCCTCACACTCAAAAACAAGTTATTTTCTTTGATTTTAGCATTTTCTTTAGTGAGGGACTTAAGTGTAACACGCAAATGATACAATTCTGTAGACATGTCATTTATTGCATCATTACACTCAGCTTTAGATAAATGTGCAAGGTTTGTAGTGATTACCTGATTGCTTGAGGAACTTGTCTCTGTTTCATCAGACTTGGCCATAACGGCTAGATTGACATAGCTGACATCTTCATCTTCATCCAAGCCATCAGCTGCCCAGTCATTCTCTTGTGTAATAAAAGCCCTTTCCTTTTGTTTGAGTTGATCAAAGTATTTTTGCTTGTAATCTACAGACTCAAATCTTTTCTTACTGAAATCTGACTTTTTACACTCATTTGCAAAATGCCCTGCCAAGCCACATTTGAAACACTTGAATTTTGATTTATCCACCATGTTTCTATTTGGCTTGGCAGCTCCAAAGTTCTTCTTGAACTTGAGCTTAGCAAATCTTCTTGAAAGGAATGCTAGGTGCTCATCAATGTCCTCCATGTCATCTTGGCTCAATGAATCTTCATTTTCTGCAGCTAGCCCTTTACCCTTGCTTTCACAGGCCTTTGAAGGTGATTCCACAGCTTCCATCTTCACTTCCTTCTCCTTTTCCAGATCAGCAACTAGTGCAATGGATCCTCCTTTCTTCTTTCCTCTCTCCATTCTTTCATCCTGCTCTATTTCAAGCTCATAGGTCTTCAGAATGCCATACAGTCTCTCCAAAGTAAACTCCTTATAATCTTGTGAGTTTCTCAATGAGATTGTCATTGGTTTCCATTCCTTTGGAAGAGATCTGAGAAATTTCATATTGGAGTCTTTAGTCTGATAGACTCTTCCATGCAATTTAAGAGCATTTAGTAGCTTTTGGAATTTACTAAAAATGTCAGTGAGTGACTCACTTTCTTCATTGTGAAAATGCTCATATTGCTGAATCAGGAGCTGCATTTTATTTTCTCTTACTTGCTTAGTACCATCACAGATTATCTGTATTGTGTCCCAAACTTCCTTGGCAGTCTTGCAGTTGATAATGTTATCAAACATGTCTGCATCAACACCGTTGAACAGAATGTTCATGGCCTTTTTATCTTTCCTAACTTGTTCAATATCAGGATCAGACCATTCATGCCTTGGCTTTGGAACAGATGGTTCATTTCCTGTTGTAGCTCTCATTGGAACATGAGGGCCTCTTTCTATGCAGTCCATATAGGCCTCATCTTGAGAAAGCATATGAAGATGCATCTTTACCTTCCAATGATGGTAATTATCTTTATCAAGAAAAGGAATCTTGACTCTAACATCTTTCTTGTTCATCTTGCTGAATTGTTTTGATCTTTAAACTCTTTGTAGATTAAGAGCTTGCTCTGATACCAATTGTTAGTCCCTTAATAATATAGCAAGAATTACAGAAGGGGGGTTGAATGGAATTCTTGAACCTTTTTCTTAAAATAAAAATGTTCAACTCGATTATGGATATATTTGTTTTGATTAGCACAATGCGGAATGTAAACTTGAATGAATCAAAACATAAGTAATTAAAAACAAGAGTCTTTAAAAACTTTCGGGTAGATTTAAACAATTCCACCAGAGATATATATAATATATCGAGAGGAATCTGTGTGCAGAAATGCTCACAGCTGCTTACAAAATAGAACTGCTGAGAATACAGGAAATGCTAAAGATTGTGCTTACAAAGATTTCTCTGTTTGTTTGTTTCTCAGCTATCTCAGTTGTTCTTTTTATTTGCTACTCTCTTGGTTTATATATTACCAAGATTACAAAGTCAAAAGAACTGAACAAATATAAAATCTAACAGTCTTGATCTTTGCTGCTTTTCGTCCTCTATTACCCAGTTAATGGGCTTCCACAGTGTGTTTGTATCCAACTCGACGGCTGTGTGTCAGCTTTCACTGTTCAACTGATGTTTGAATCTTGATATGATCATCCGTCGACTTTCAGATCATCCGTTGATGACTTAATTGATCATTCGTCGACTGCTATGTTAAACATCCGTTGATAGTCATTTGATCATCCGTCGAAGCTTTGTTAATCATCCGTCGATAGCTATTTTGGCACTTGACTTCATTTCACTTATACATAATTACAAGACATTGCTTATGTACAGTTAATCAACCTATTCTGCATATCTAGTTAAAGTCAACATGACTTATATGCTACTACAGATTCTATACAAAGGTGCATACATCACTGTGCTACAAACTTATTATTACATAAGCTACTCATTCGATGGATAATAAGTTAATCATCCGTCGGGACTATAATGAGTAATCCGTCGGGACTAAAACTCTTATCGGTCGAGTGCTACATAATTTCACTAAGTAAAATCTACTTAGACATTTTGTTTAAGTGATCATCAAGTACACAACATATTCACAACAATCTCCCCCAATTTATGTCTACTGGAATTGTAGCCATAAATTAAGAGACACTTGTGAAAGGAATATGTCCTAAGTCCAATCATGTATGAGGATTTAGGAATAACTTTTATGTAATCTGTTTTGATTTCATTGATATTAATAAAAGACTTGTTTTGTTTTTATTACGGGTTTTATCCATAAAGGAATATGTCCATAGTTTAGAGTAAAGCTTTTTACGGATTATGCTGAGATCATAATAGTGAGACCTAAAAAGATGATAACTCTAAACTTAAATAGTTCCTGGTCATAGGATTACTAACTGGTAATTAATAATCCGCAAAGATCGGTACATACTATGCTTGCTTCATTATGAAGGATGTCTGTTCTCATAGACATTTGTGTGATGACACTATAGCTAGTATGTAGGTGCTTATTATAGAATAAGTTCACTGAACATGACTCGCACAGCTGAACAACTGATGGAGTTCACTCACGTGTTAGCAGTTGTTCACCTAGTGATAGTTGTACAAGTATCCTTAGACTTGAGGTCATCATAGTCATCTTGTGTACACTGAACTATGCTTTGGTTTAGTTCTTAGTCTCCAGGGACAATTATTAGGGCTCTTCTGGGTATAGGAATTTGTACACGAAGATAGTGTATGATCAATAAAGGATCTACCCCTTCCAGTGAAGGAAGCGAATGTTCAAGGCTGATCCACTTATGCTAGTTCAGGAATCTCTGGCCAGAGTAAATGAAATTAGAAAGGAGTTTCTAATTTGCATAGAACTACGCATAGTAAATGGTAAGCAAGTGATTGAATTAGATAGGCTTGACACGAGATCCATGCCTTGTATTTAATCGCGACATTGTAGGGTAGAAGGAGTTTATTGTACGGTAACTATTCACTGACAGGTTCTTGGTATTCTAAGCAGTGAATTCATATTATCCGGATAGTCGCGATATGTTGAGAAGCATCACTCACGATGTAGAATAAATGTGATTAATTAATTAATCATATTTAATAAATTAGAGAATTTATATAAATAATGATAAAATAGTTTTATTATTATTTATTTCTACTACCGGCTTAATATTGAACCTACAGGGTCACACCATAAAAAGAGAATGATTTAATGGTGGAGGAATTAATTAATAATGGCTAAATAATTATTTATTTGTGAAATAAATAATTAATTGGCAAATTTAATAATTGATTAAATGAGATTTAATTGATTATAAATTAATTAAGAAAAGTTCTTAATATTATTAATTAAGGATTTAATTTTTGGAAATTAAATCAAGAGAGAGAATTATTTCTAAAGTGTTTAGAAAAAGGATTAATAATTAAAAGGTATTTTAATTATTAATGAGAATAATAAATGGGATAATAATAATAATATTTATGGGAAAATTTCAGCTGAAAATTTTGCCTATAAATACACTATTATAGACCCTATTTTATTCTAACCCCAGAAACCCAAAAGTTTTAGAAAACCAAATTCTCTCCACCTCCTCCTCATCCTAAAAGTCATTTTCTTGGTGGATACCGGTGGAGTGCTTCACACTTGAGGAGCAACTGCTAAGGATCTCTGATCGTTGTCTCCGAATTAATTTTAAAAGGTTAGATTCGATCCCTCGAATTTTTATTCACGATTTATATGCTTTTATTTGGATTTTGTATGTGTAAAAGTGTTTTGCGATGCCCTCGCTGCGTTAAAAATCCAACAATGGTATCAGAGCGTAGGTTGTATGCATGTAGATCTGTGGTAAAAATTTCAGAATTTTATGTGCTTGTATGAATTAATTATGATTTTTACAAGTTATATTATGGATTAATTTTGTCTGATGAGAAATCGTTTCTCAGAATAATTTTGAATGTTGATCTGGGTTCTACAAGTGTTGTAGATCGTCTGGGTATTTTTTTCATAATTTTAGGATGTATAGATTTTTTATTATGAATTTTTGAAGTTATTACAATTAAATTCGTAATTAAATAATTATATATATATATGTATTGTATGTATATATATATATGTACTGCATCTGCAAGTGCTTCTGTTGCTGTCTGTTGTGCTGCTGTGCACGGAAGTAGAAACATATCTGTCATGCACGCTATTCGAGAGGAGGAAAAGGACTGCGGCGGCTGAAAAAAAAATAAATATATAGGGGTGTAACGCATTCCGTGAATGCGTTACACACCTGTGGCGCATTCACGGAATGCGTTACACCCTTTAATGGCTTAAAAGGGGTGTAACGCATCACCGGAATGCGTTACAGGGATTGTAACGCGTTCCTGTAATGCGTTACAGCCCTCTGTTGATTTTAAAATTGATTTTCTGGGAGTTTCGTAACTCCGTTTCGGGCGTGCAATATACCGTTGGATTCGTTTTTCCGAGACGGATCTAATGGAGTGATCAATTTTAGTTTATATAAAAGTTTTGAACTGTTTATATTTCCATGAAGTGTTTTAAAGCTGTTTTTTACTGTTTTAGTTGCTTTTAAATGCTTCATGTGATACATAGAGATGTATAATGCTTAGACTAATGTGCTAGATGATGTAACATGCCTACCTTGATGTTTATTCATGTTGATATATGTGATATATGCTTAGTTTATCATGCGATGATAGATTCAGGTGAACTTAAATAAACATAAGGCGTTTGTTAGACAACCTAGTATAGTGAAATTGTTTCATAACCTTAATAACAATATTATGAATACAATCATGAGATTCTTGTGTTTATGAAACACGTAATTGAATATGATTTTTTGATATGAGAGAAAGGATGATTCTGTCAACAACAGATTTCTATCTGTAAGAAAGGGTTATTAAGTGACGCCTCTTGACAATGCTCCACCCGATCTGGGAATCGTCTGATTATTGATTATTGATTTGAAATATTTAATTTAAAAGGAAGAATCTCTTTATAATATGATTATGATTGTAACGTAATATAATCCCTCTAAAATTAAATAATATCAAGTAGTAATTGGCCAATGACACAACGGGCTTGTGTCGGTCATAGCCTTCCAACATGGTAGAAAGTAGTTCTTATTTTTGAATCATTGTCGTTTCGTGCCACAGCCGAGGGCTTTGATTTCGAAATAAGAAATACTTGTCTATTACATAGAGATGTGTACATTGAATAAGAATCTAAAGGTCGTTACGTGCCACAGCCGTGGGCCTTTGGGGACTGATTCAATTGTACGGAATGTTGGATTTAGACTTGACTTAGAATATTGAGTTTGTCGTGCCACAGCCGTGACTCAATTATTCAAGAGGCTAAAGTTTGATTAGGGAATAACATAAGATGTAATTGACAAGAGTTGTCTGCCTATTGAACATTACATGGCGTTTCGTGCCACAGCCGGGGTTGTGTGATGGAATGTAGGATCCCTATTCCCACTAGCATTATGAATGCTTAATTTTTTCACGTAGAGGGTTGAATAAATTAGATAAACTAGTGGGAGCCACTTATGAATAAAGACCCGATTCATATAGTGTTTTAAAATAAAATCGAATATTTGCTAAGTGTTGTTATGTGTTTATCATTTACAGATTTATAATATACATTATGTCTTCTACACTATCACTCAGGAGCATACTAGATGCTCATAAATTGACTGGTCCTAATTATGCTGACTGGCTTCGAAACTTGAGAATTGTTCTCAGGATTGAGAAGCTGGAATACGTAATTAACTCACCTAAGCCTACTGAACCTGCTAGCGATGCGCATAATGATGAACATGTTGTGTATCGTAAGTGGATAGATGATGCAAATGTTGCTCAATGCATCATGCTAGCTTCCATGAACATTGAGCTACAGAAGCAACATGAGCATATGGATGCTCACACTATCCTCATGCATCTACAAGAGTTGTATGATGTGGCAGGGAGGACAGCTCGATATGAGATATCGAAGGAGCTGTTCGGTTGTCAGGATGTCTGAGGGATCATCTGTGAATGACCATGTACTTAAGATGATCAATTTGATTGAACGTCTTGGACAACTTGGTTTTGCCATGGATGGGGAGTTTAGCCAAGACTTGGTCTTGCAATCGCTTCCGAGTTCGTTCTCGCAGTTTGTTGTGAACTTTCACATGAATAAGTTGGATGTCAGCCTGCCTGAACTCCACAACATGTTGAAGACTGCAGAATCGAATTTTTCCCCTAAGAAGAGTTCTGTTCTTCTAATTGGTGAAGGTTCCAATCCTAAGAAAAGGAAGAGGAACTCTTCCAAGAAGAAGAAAGTAGGTGAGAAAATGCCGGTTCCACCAAAAGCTGAAGACCCCAAGAGCAAAGTTGTTTACTTTCACTGTAACAAGGTGGGGCACTGGAAGAGGAACTGCAAGGTTTACCTTGCAGAATTGAAGAAGAAGGGTAGTGAGACTACCGCTTCTGATTCAGGTATGTTCATGATAGAAGTGAATATGTCATTTCTACTTGGGTATTAGATACCGCCTGTGGTTCTCATATCTGCAATTTGTTGCAGGGACCAAGGAGAAGTAGGACTCTTGAGGAAGAGGAGGTGATTCTACTGATGGGAAATGGAGCAAGAGTTGCTGCTGAAGATGTAGAATCATTTCATTTACATATGCCTACGGGCAAGACTATTGTTTGAAATAATTGTTATTTTGTTCCCTCGATTGTGAGGAATATTATTCCCAAATTAGACTTGGGTGGATTTTTCATTTATTATTGAGAATAATGAATGTTCTATTCTTAGAGATAATATTCTTTATGGACGTGGTACTTTAAATAATGGTCTGAATATATGTGACATAATTTACTTCAGATTGAACAAACTAATAAAAGAAAAGGGATGATGAAAATCTCACTTTATAGTGGCACTGCAGTCTCCATTTAGTGGACATGTAGAGAGGGCTGCAAATTTGCTAGGAATGGTACACACAGATGTATGTGGACCAATGTCTAAGCAAGCCATGGGTGGATTTTCATACTTCATTACTTTCATAGATGATAGATCTGGATTCGGATATGTGTTTGATGAAACACAAGTCTGAGGCCTTTGAAAAGTTCAAAGAATATAAGTATGAAGTGGAGAAACAACCAAACATAGTATTATAACTCTTCGATTAGATCGAGGTGATGAATACTTGAACGGAGAGTTTCTAGATTATCTCAAAGTAAATGGTATAGTCTCCCAGTGGACTCCTCCAGATTGGTATCTGAAAGGAGAAATCGAACTTTGTTAGACATAGTTCGGTCCATGATGAGCTATGCAAATCTTCCAGTATTCCTATGGGGTGATGCATTGGAAACCTCAGCATATTTACTGAATAAGGTGATTTCCAAAATCTGTTCCTCAAACTTCGTATGAGATATGAAAAGAAAGGAAACCGAGTCTTAAACACGTTAAGATTTGGGGATGTCCAGCTTATGTCAAGAAAGTTGACCCAGATAAGCTGGAATATCGATCCGGAAAATGTAGTTTTGTGGGATATCCTAAAGAGACTTTAGGGTATTACTTTTGCACCGATCATCAGGTGTTTGTCTCCAGACATGCTACCTTCTTGGAAAAGGAGTTTATCCTTGAAGGAAACAGTGGGAGCAAAATTGAACTTGATGAAGTTCAAGAAGCACAAACTACTACAGATCGAGTGGAAACACCTGTTCAGACTGAACAACCTTTTGTGGAACAGCCCATTCATAGATCAGGGAGAGTGTCTCGCCAACCTGAGAGGTATTATGGCCTTGTCATTGAGAATGACAATGAGTTGTCGATCATTGATGATGACGACCCTGTAACCTATAATGAGGCTATGAGTAGTGTTGACTCAGAGAAATGGCATAGTGCCATGAAATCCAGAATGGAATCTATGTATACGGTATACGAAAGAATGATTGGAGCAGATGGCCAGGTGGAGACCTATAAGGCCAGGCTTGTGGCAAAAGGATTCAAACAAAGGCAATGGATTGACTTTGATAAAACTTTTTACCTGTAGCCCTGTTAAAATCAGTTCGGATTTTGCTTGCGATTGCTGCTTACTACGACTATAAGATCTGGCAATTAGCCGGATGGTTTTTTTTCCAAGAGAAATGAAAACCTAGTGTGTAAGCTACTGCGAACCATATGTGGTTTAAAGCAAGCTTCTCGAAAGATGGAACATTCGTTTTGATGAGACAATCAAAGAGTTTGATTTTATCAAAAACGCAGATGAACCATGCGTCTACAAAAGGGTTAGTGGGAGCGCGATAACATTTCTTATATTGTATTGAATTAGAGTTGACACACATAACAACATAGCAGACCCACTCACAAAGCTACTTTATGAAAGTCACTTTGATCGTCATAATGACAGGATGGGTATTAGATACCAGAGTGATTGGCTTTAGTACAAGTGGGAGATTGAAAGGAATATGTCCTAAGTCCAATCATGTATGAGGATTTGGGAATAACTTTTATGTAATCTGTTTTGATTTCATTGATATTAATAAAAGACTTGTTTTGTTTTTATTACGGGTTTTATCTATTTAAGTGTTTAAATAAGATATACCATAGTTTAGAGTAAAGCTTTTTATGGATTATGATGAGATCATAATAGTGAGACCTAAAAAGATGATAACTCTAAACTTAAATAGTTCCTGGTCATAGGATTACTAACTGGTAATTAATAATCCGCAAAGATCGGTACATACTATGCTTGCTTCATTATGAAGGATGTCTGTTCTCATAGACATTTGTGTGGTGACACTATAGCTAGTATGTAGGTGCTTATTATAGAATAAGTTCACTGAACATGACTCGCACAGCTGAACAACTGATGGAGTTCACTCACGTGTCAGCAGTTGTTCACCTAGTGATAGTTGTACAAGTATCCTTAGACTTGAGGTCATCATAGTCATCTTGTGTACACTGAACTATGCTTTGGTTTAGTTCTTAGTCTCCAGGGACAATTATTAGGGCTCTTCTGGGTATAGGAATTTGTACACGAAGATAGTGTATGATCAATAAAGGATCTACCCCTTCCAGTGAAGGAAGTGAATGTTCAAGGCTGATCCACTTATGCTAGTTCAGGAATCTCTGGCCAGAGTAAATGAAATTAGAAAGGAGTTTCTAATTTGCATAGAACTACGCATAGTAAATAGTAAGCAAGTGATTGAATTAGATAGGCTTGACACGAGATCCATGCCTTGTATTTAATCGGGACATTGTAGGGTAGAAGGAGTTTATTGTACGGTAACTATTCACTGACAGGTTCTTGGTATTCTAAGCAGTGAATTCATATTATCCGGATAGTCGCGATATGTTGAGAAGCATCACTCACGATGTAGAATAAATGTGATTAATTAATTAATCATATTTAATAAATTAGATAATTTATATAAATAATGATAAAATAGTTTTATTATTATTTATTTCTACTACCGGCTTAATATTGAACCTACAGGGTCACACCATAAAAAGAGAATGATTTAATGGTGGAGGAATTAATTAATAATGGCTAAATAATTATTTATTTGTGAAATAAATAATTAATTGGCAAATTTAATAATTGATTAAATGAGATTTAATTGATTATAAATTAATTAAGAAAAGTTCTTAATATTATTAATTAAGGATTTAATTTTTGGAAATTAAATCAAGAGAGAGAATTATTTCTAAAGTGTTTAGAAAAAGGATTAATAATTAAAAGGTGTTTTAATTATTAATGAGAATAATAAATGGGATAATAATAATAATATTTATGGGAAAATTTCAGCTGAAAATTTTGCCTATAAATACACTATTATAAACCCTATTTTATTCTAACCCCAGAAACCCAAAAGTTTTAGAAAACCAAATTCTCTCCACCTCCTCCTCATCCTAAAAGTCATTTTCTTGGTGGATACCGGTGGAGTGCTTCACACTTGAGGAGCAACTGCTAAGGATCTCTGATCGTTGTCTCCGAATTAATTTTAAAAGGTTAGATTCGATCCCTCGAATTTTTATTCACGATTTATATGCTTTTATTTGGATTTTGTATGTGTAAAAGTGTTTTGCCATACCCCCGCTGCGTTAAAAATCCAACAACTTGATGATTACAAAATATCCTTAACATATATCTTTAAAGATAAGTAGATAGAACTGAAAGTGCTTCAATTTAAACAAAATGTAAAAGGTTTGGCTCACAGTCAGTTCAAGATGCTCCTCTAGCCTGAGCAGATTTTTCTAGTTTCTTGACGGTCTGGATCTTCTTCCAAGCTTTCTGTTATTTTCTTCAATTTGATTTTGGAGCTGCCTGTGGAATTCTAATTCATCAGATTCTGAGAGATCTAACATTTCTTGCATCTCCAAGAGAGTCTCATTGCTAGAGATATTCAATTGGTCTTCTAATCTGAAGAATCTTCTCACACCCTTGTCATCCATGAACTCCATTAGCCAGTAGGGCCTTAGATGCACTCTTCTCCCTGTGTATGGGATGATAAGAGTCTTGGGTAGTGCATCTTTGGCTCTAACACTCCTTAGCTCTTCAATCTTCTTCAATACTAATCTTCTTGCAGTTACATTGAACCCAAAGTTTTTCTTGAAGGATGAATAGACTTTGATCAACACAGCTTGGCTTTCTTGAAGTATCCTGTGAAGAGGCCACTGAATCTCCCTTCCTCCTTTGTACTTGAACACCAACCTTTCAGGTAGGTTTCTGTATGCATCAATTGCCCTTACCTCATCCAGCTCCTCCAGATAAAAGTTTAGATCTGAGAATTCTTTGATGTCACATAAGTACAAGTAGTCTCCCCTGTTGACCTTGGGTTGAGCTTTGACTACTGACTTGGATTTGAGAGGTGACAACTTCACTTTCTTGACTGCCCTTGACTTTGTCCTTCTTGGCTTAGTAAGAATTGGCAAGTTGAAGTCAGGAATTGGTAATTTGTCCCACTCTATTGGCTCATCCTTTGGCACAATAGGCTCTCCATGTATGTTCCTGTAGGGGTCCACCACCCTTATATTTTCAAATACCACAGAGGGCTTTGATGATTGAGTTTTAGCTTGAGTGGATTCCTTAGGAAATTGATCTTCAAATTCCTTGTCAACAACATCCAATTTCCTTTTTGTTCTTTTAGCCAGTTCTTTCTTTCTTGGGGATTTCTTTTGTTCTTCAATCTTCTTCTTTGATTCAGTAGCTTGAGATGGTTGAGAGGGAATTTGTTGAGAAGTATTCACAGCCTGTAGCTTGGCCAAGATAGTAAACTGTTCTTTCTTTTGTTTAGACTTCTTTGCATCTAGAGCAGCTTGCCTCTTTTCCTGCTTCAATCTGGCTTTTTCTTCTTTCTTTGCATGAGCAAATTGTGGATGTCCAGCTACCATATAAATTTCCTTCCCATTTCTGAATATCTTTGCAATTCTCTTTCTTGAGGCTGAATCAGCTGGATCTTTGTAGAAGACAATAGATCTTGACAGAAGCTTCTTTTCATCAGGCTTGGGTGTCTCATATACAGTATCCATAGGGTTCTTCAAAGATGACTTTGGATAGTTTGCCCTTGGTTTAAGAATTATCTCAGCCTTTGTAGTCTTGATGCAGGAAGATTGTCCTTTCTCCAGATAGTTCATGCTTATCTCATTCACACTGATTGGCTTGACATGAGAGTGATGGATGGCTGACTGAACTGGTTCCTTGACTAATTCAAACTTTTTCTGTATGTCCTCATCAATCTTTTTCCAGTTGATCAGAGTCAACTTTCCTTTATCAGCATCCTTCAAATTTTCTGCTGCTGCATTGATAAGATCTATACCATCTGCAACTGGTGGCTTGGAGATAGTAATTGAAGGTACAATTACTTTGCTGATTTGAACTAGAAGTTTCTCCCCCTCAGTTGGTCCTTTCTCCCCCTTACTTGATTCTCTCTCCCCCTTTTTGTTATCTTCAAGTGGAGGAGTTAGACCTTGTGCTTTAGCCAGTTGCATAAGAAGATTTGTCTGAGTCTGTTGATTTTGAAGAAGTAGAGCCACTGAATTTCTCAATAACTTGAACTCTGTTCTCCAACTTGGCTATCTTCTTGTCAGAATCTGATTCTCTCCTTAATCTCAATAATAGATCTTGCATGGTACCATATGGCATTACTGAATCCAGCTTCTCAGAGTTATAGGTCTTCAAGTCAGCTATATCCCTTTTCAATTCATCCACACTGAGATTTTGTCTTAAGTGCTGGATCTTCATTAGATGTAGAGAGTCGAGCTGAGCTTGAAGAACAGCCTTGGTACCAGCATCTGAAGTTTCCTGAAGGGCCTGTTGAATAGCTATTACTTGTTTGACCAAAGACACCTCAAATTGTCTTGGTGTAGATTCCTTTGCCCATGCCCATTCAGGTAAACTTAAAGCAGAACTTGGGCCTTCAGCTCCCCCTAAGTTCATGCTTCCATCCAAAGAACCAGAGTCATCATCATCAGAATTTACTCCAAATTCTTTAGATGGCTCTCCAGCTTGAGAAGGCATTCTGTTCATAGCAGCTTTATCTCTTTGAAGAGATTCTGTGGTGTGCACTAAATTCAAAGTCTGTTCTGCCTCCACATTGCCCTGAGTAGCCAACAATTGATAGGCGGAAACAGGGTGAGTAAAAGTGTCAGCATCCAAGGAAATGTTATCAATTACAGCTTTGTAATGTTGCTGAAATTGTCTTTCCTTTTCAGCATCATCCATAATCATTGACTCACTAGCAATGGTTGGTTCCATCCTTATTTCTCCAGTACCTGCCTTTCTCTCATATTCTCTCTTTTGTTGTATCAGGGTCTCACCCTGGCTCCCCACCCTCACATTCACCTACTAAGGTGGGACTCCTCTCACTCACTTTTGCCAATCCTGAATGAATGGATTGCTGAGATTCACTCTTTTCCTCTCCTTTTGCCTGGGAGCAACCCAGCCTCTCACTCAATGCACTCTCCTCTCTCAGTCCTAAGAGTGATTGTATTACCACTAAATCTTCTGCACTTGAAATTATTGAAGTTTGAAGTTGTGCAGAGACACTCGACGGATAAGTGATATCCGTCGGGTGAGTGGTAAAGCTATCCGACGGATAACTGCTGTTAAGCTTATCCATCGGGATACAATCACTACTCGACGGATGAGCAATATCCAACGAGAGAGTAGAAATGAATGAGGTGGGAAGAGAAACTATTGTTGACTCTGTGTTGATTGAAGTTATTTGAGGCACAGATGTCACAATGGAATCTGAAAGAATTGGCAAGTGAGCCAACAAATCATCTAAAAGATGATGCTCACTTGCACTAGATTTTGGCTTCCCCAACAGAGTTAAAGAAGGGGAATCAGGAATTGAAGTGTTTATCATGTCCACTTCCAGTGAGTTAGTTGGTGAGTATGGTGTTTCAGTGGCTTCTATAATGAGAGATTTTGGCTATGACTCCACATTTATTGGAGCCACATCAATCTGAATTCGAGAAGGTGCAGGTACTGTGTCTTTAGCACCAGTTTGCACTAAGTGTGTGCCCTGTGCATCCCCAGTTGTTTTGGATTTCTTCTTTCTGGTGTAAGTTTGGGGTGAGCTTGTGTCCCTAACCCTTTTGGCCTGTGCTCTTGGATGAGTGCTTTGTTCAATAGCCACATCCTTTTGGGAGGATGCAGCTAGAAGTGAGCTTTTGTCCTTTTTAAGCACTGCAGTTTGTTGGGAAACTGCAGTGTGGCAAGGCTGGGATTCACTCAATTCTCCAACCTTATCCTTGAGGTTTCTTTGATGTTCACCCCTTCCCTCACCTATCTTACCCTCCTTCACACTCACCTCTTTGGCTGGCTTTGGTAGATTTTTCAACTGGTACCTTTTGAGAGATACCAGAGGGGGTTTTCTTTGATTTGGATTTAGAAATTGCAGTTGTTTTGGCAGCTTTGGTAGGCAACTGTTTGGTCATTGTTACAGTTTCCATAGCTATGCCTGAAGTCAAAGAAATAGAAGAGATTGGAATAGTTGAGGGTATGGATGCTACCTGAGGTGTCAGCATTACAGGAAAATAGAACATTGGCACATCCCTGTGATGGTTGGCTCTGTTCAAGTCTGCAATGATTCTTCTCTCTTGAACCCAACAAGCTAATTTGTTGTTTGGGTTCTCAAGCACAATCTCTTGACAAAGATGGTTAGCCAAAAGCATAAAAAATCTTGCATAGTAAACATTCTTTCCTCTTTGGCCAAGTCACCTAATTTAAAACCTAACTCATACACAATAAGGTCACTGAAATTGTAAAATTTGTCTGTAACTAGCATGTATAGCATGTTAAGCATGGAAATGTTCACAGAATCAAAATTACTGATTTTTTCAGAAAAGACTTTAGTTACAACATCACACATGTAACTCCATTCCTTCCTAAGACCTAGTCTTCTAATGTCACTTAGTTTTGTAGTAGGAAGTGCATAATGAATGGAATTGAGCATATTGACAATATCAGTGTCAGTGTGTGGTGCAGTTACATTATCATCAGGAATCTTGAAACATGCTTTTATTACATCACTATTGATACAGAATTCATTACCTTTGTTGGTCAGAGTGATGGTTTTGTCAGTAGGGTTGTAGATTTCCGTTGTCCACATCTCTTCAACAACTTCACAATAAATTGTGGGTGATTCCAGCATGGCAAAACTTAACTTGCAGTTCTTCACGAAGTCCATCATCTTATGATAGTCTTCTGATTGCTGAATACTCTTATTGACGCAAGCAGTGAAGTTGTTCTTCTCATATATGAACCCAGTCTGTGACATGATCTTTACTATGGGTGCCATTGTTAGAGAAGAAAAGCTTGAAGAGAAAGAGGATTTTTGCTTGAGAGAGAATGAAATAACACAGTTGAATTTGAGAATGATAAAAGAAAATGATTAGAATGAAATAAGCTTATATACTTTACTTAAAATCAACGGATAAAAATAATAAAGAGAAGTAAATTACCCAATATAAATTGCCTAAAATAGCCGTTTTAAAATAAACTGTAAAAAAATTCCACCCATTATCCGTCGTGTAATGCTTACAAACTGTAAGTATACTCGATGGATAATGTTCAGGGAATTAACGGTTAAGATTTAGACACTTCGACGGATGAGGATAAACTGTTATCCGTCGAGCTTTAACATATTCCAGAAAAGTAATTGATTTTTATTTACAATTTGTATATCGAAGGATGACTCAACCCGATGGATAATGGTCATCCGTCGAGATGCAAATTTTGACTTAGCCAAAATTTCATCCAGGACTAAAAATCAGCTAAATTTCTGGCTACTTTTCAACTTGCAAAATAATTCAGATAAATTCAAGAGTAATTAAGCATACCTAACTCACTTACCAACCTAGAAAAGGTGGATTCATCCAGTGGCTTGGTAAAAATATCTGCAAGTTGCTTCTCACTTGGAACAAAATGTAACTCTACAGTACCATTCATTACATGTTCCCTTATGAAATGGTACTTGATGTCTATATGCTTTGTCCTTGAATGTTGCACTGGATTTTCAGTGATGGCAATTGCACTTGTGTTGTCACAGAAAATAGGAATCCTTTCAACTTGCAAACCATAGTTTAGCAATTGATTTTTCATCCATAAAATTTGTGCACAGCAACTGCCAGCAGCAATATATTCAGCTTCAGCTGTAGAAGTAGAAACTGAATTTTGCTTTTTACTGAACCAGGACACAAGCTTGTCTCCTAAAAATTGACAGGTTCCTGTTGTGCTTTTTCTATCAATTCTGCAACCTGCATAGTCTGCATCTGAATAACCAGTTAGATTAAAACCAGAATCTCTAGGATACCAAATGCCAAGTTTTGGTGTTCCTTTGAGATATCTGAAAATTCTCTTAATGGATATTAAGTGAGACTCTCTAGGATCAGCCTGAAATCTAGCACATAAACATGTAGCAAACATTATATCTGGCCTACTAGCTGTTAAGTACAGAAGTGAGCCAACCATGCCTCTATAACTTGAAATATCCACAGACTTTTCAGTAGTGTTTAGTTCAAGCTTAGTTGCAGTGGCCATGGGAGTTTTTGCATATGTGCAATCCATTAGATCAAACTTCTTTAAAATATCAAAAATATATTTAGTTTGACTAATGAATATTCCATCACTAACTTGCTTAACTTGTAAACCAAGAAAGTAAGTTAGTTCTCCCATCATACTCATTTCATACATACTTTGCATCAGTTTGGCAAACTTTTTACAAAGTTTCTCATCTGTAGAGCCAAATATAATATCATCTACATAAATTTGAACAAGTATGCTAGAGCCATTAACATTTCTGAAAAATAAAGTTTTATCCACAGTACCTCTTGTGAAGTGATTTTCCAAAAGGAACTTTGATAAAGTGTCATACCAGGCTCTAGGTGATTGTTTTAGTCCATAAAGTGCTTTCAGTAGATAATAGACATACTCTGGGAAATTTGGATCTTCAAAGCCAGGAGGTTGACTTACATACACTTCTTCCTCCAAATCTCCATTCAGAAAAGCACTTTTGACATCCATTTGATAGACCTTGAAATTGGCATGGGCTGCATAGGCTAAGAAGATTCTGATGGCTTCAAGTCTTGCAACAGGAGCAAATATTTCATCAAAATCTATCCCTTCTTGCTAGCAATAGCCTTTAGCAACCAATCTTGCTTTGTTCCTTACTACTATGCCATTTTCATCCATCTTGTTTCTGAATACCCATTTGGTGTCTATTGGATTCTTTCCTGTAGGCTTGGGTACCAGCTTCCATACTTTATTCCTTTCAAATTGGTTTAGCTCCTCCTGCATAGCTAAAATCCAATCAGGATCTAACAAGGCTTCTTCTACCTTCTTTGGTTCTTCCTTAGACAGGAAGCTGTTGTATAGACATTCTTCTTGAGTTGCTCTCCTGGTTTGAACTCTATAAGAAACATCACCAATAATCAGTTCAAAGGGGTGATCTTTTGTCCATTTTCTTGGTTGAGGTAGATTAGCCCTAGATGAAGAGACCTCAATGTTGTCTTGATGTGTGATTGAGTTTTGATTGCTAGAAACTCCCCCTGAATTTGTGGATCTTTGATTTGAGATAGGGGTACTCTATGGGTGATCTGCCTTGACTTCCTGCTCCTTTTGATAACCCGACGGATGGTGAATTTTGAGTACCGACGGATGAGGCAGGTTGTCTTCCGACGGATAATACAGATTGCCTTCCGACGGATGAAGCATTATGTAACTCAACGGATGTTGAGTTTTGTGCTTCATTTGTGGTAGATTTGTCTGCATTATCCTTAGACACTGTTTTTTGATCACTCTCATCATCACTTTCATCACTGACCGTCTCAACATTATCGAATTTGAGGCTTTCATGGTAATCTCCATCTTTTAGTCCTTCAATCTTTTTATCATCAAACACAACATGTATATATTCAACAACAATGTTGGTTCTTAGATTGTAGACTCTATATGCTTTACCAACAACATATCCAACAAAAATTCCTTCATCTGCTTTAGCATCAAACTTCCCATTTTGATCAGTTTGATTTCTCAGAATATAGCATTTACAGCCAAAGACATGAAAAAAGTTTAGAGTTGGCTTCTTGTTCTTGAACAATTGATAAGGTGTCATGCATCTTGTTTGATTAATCAGAGAGATGTTCTGAGTGTAGCATGCAGTGTTTACAGCTTCAGCCCATAAATAAGTTGGTAATTTTGATTCTTCAAGCATTGTCCTTGCAGCTTCAATAAGAGATCTATTCTTCCTTTCCACTACTCCATTCTGTTGTGGAGTCCTTGCTGCTGAAAACTCATGCAAGATCCCATTTTCCTCACAAAATACTCTCATGACATAGTTCTTGAACTCAGTTCTATTGTCACTCCTGATTCTTCTAACTTTGAAATCAGGATGATTGTTAACTTGCCTTATGTGATTGATGATGATTTCACTAGCCTCATCTTTGGACTTTAGGAAATAGGTCCAAGAGAACTTTGAGAAATCATCTACAATTACTAGGCAATATCTTTTCTTTGAAATTGACAATACATTGACTGGTCCAAACAAATCCATGTGAAGCAGTTGCAGAGGCTCTTCAATTGCTGAATCAAGTTTCTTCATGAATGATGCTTTAATCTGCTTCCCTTTTTGGCAGGCATCACACAGTCCATCCTTTGTAAACTCCACCAGAGGAATGCCTCTAACTAGCTCTTTCTTTACCAGCTCATTCATGGTCTTGAAGTTCAAATGGGATAGCTTCTTGTGCCATAAGCAACTTTCATCTTGACTTGCTTTACTAAGAAGACAAGTTACAGATTCTGCTTTAGTTGAGTTGAAGTCAGCTAGGTACGTATTTCCTCTTCTCACACCAGTGAGAACCACTTTGTTGTTTTGATTATTAATCAAAACACATGTTTCTTTGTTGAAGGTTACTGAGTTGCCTTTATCATAAAGCTGGCTGATACTCAACAGATTGTGTTTGAGACCATCCACCAAGGCAACCTCTTCAATGATGACACTGTCCTTTGAAATCAAGCCATATCCCACAGTATAACCTTTGCTGTCATCTCCAAAAGTGATACTTGGGCCAGCTCTCTCTTCAAACTCTGTGAGCAGGGTAGAATCACCAGTCATGTGTCTTGAACAACCACTATCCAAGTACCAAAGATTCCTTCTGTTTCCCTGCACACATCAAAATCAAATCAAGTTGATTTTGGTACCCAAGTTTCCTTGGTTCCTGCCTTGTTAGCTTTCTTCTTCTGTTTCTTAGGTCTTAACTCATTTGACTTAGGAATTTCAGATTCTTCCTTAGTCATTTGGGTTGGGCCTTTGAAACCACTAGATGCAACAGAATTATCATGCATGTTATGGCTAACAGGAAATGGCATGCTTGGTGCAAACATGTTATTCCAGTAAGGCATGCTAAATGGCATTTGAGGCATATTGTATGCAGCATAATATGGATTAGGTACAAATGGCATATTAGCAAACTGAGCATTCATGTTCTGTGTAGGCATAGCATTAACAGGCATGAGAGGCATGGCATTCATGTTAGAGAATTGAGGTTGAACAGACATGGGAGTAGGCATGGCAGATTTGCAATTAACAGACAAATGATTTACACTACCACACTTGACACAGATTTTTCTAGGAGCATACTTGTCAGGTGTGTAGTTATTATGTTTGTTAATCCCTACTTTACCATTCCTATTGTTTTTCCTTTTAGTCTCTGTTTTTACCTCTATCTTCTCAAGTCTGTCACTTAACTGTTTGACAGTCATGTGACTAACATTAACCTTCTCCCCTTTCTTGGCTTGACTTGACTCTCCTGAAACAAAGTTCTTGGAAACAGACCCATACTTATCATTTAGCTTGGTTAATTTGGCTTTGCTAATGGGTTTGCTTGCAGCCGACGGAAGAGGATTTTTATCATTCGACGGATAACACTTTTTATTATCCGACGAATAGCCCTCATCATCCGTCGAGTCTACATCTGTCAGCAACCCATCTACCAAAATAGGTTCTAGTTTCTCCTTATTCTTTTTCCAGGCTTCATCACAAAAACACTCAATTCCTTGAACCTTGGTGATTTGAGCATGAACATCTCTGGATGTTTTCCATGCTTTAATCACCTCTTGTTCACGATCGAGCTGCTTCTTTAAAATTTCTTCCTTTTTCAAGGACTCAGTTAATTCCTCCTTGGCAATTCTACACTCAATTTTTAGTTTCTCAAACTCAACAAACTGAGACTCAAGCACATTATTTCTCTCACTCAAAAACAAGTTGTTTTCTTTGATTTTAGCATTTTCTTTAGTGAGGGACTTAAGTGTAACACGCAAATGATACAATTCTGTAGACATGTCATTTATTGCATCATTACACTCAGCTTTAGATAAATGTGCAAGGTTTGTAGTGATTACCTGATTGCTTGAGGAACTTGTCTCTGTTTTATTAGACTTGGCCATAAGGGCTACATTGACATAGCTGACATCTTCATCTTCATCCAAGCCATCAGCTGCCCAGTCATTCTCTTGTGTAATAAAATCCCTTTCCTTTTGTTTGAGTAGATTAAAGTATTTTTGCTTGTAATCTACAGACTCAAATCTTTTCTTACTGGAATCTGACTTTTTACACTCATTTGCAAAATGCCCTGCCAAGCCATATTTGAAACACTTGAATTTTGATTTATCCACCATGTTTCTATTTGGCTTGGCAGCTCCAAAGTTCTTCTTGAACTTGAGCTTGGCAAATCTTCTTGAAAGGAATGCTAGGTGCTCATCAATGTCCTCCATGTCATCTTGGCTCAATGAATCTTCATTTTCTGCAGCTAGCCCTTTACCCTTGCTTTCACAGGCCTTTGAAGTTGATTTCACAGCTTCCATCTTCACTTCCTTCTCCTTTTCCAGATCAGCAACTAGTGCAATGGATCCTCCTTTCTTCTTTCCTCTCTCCATTCTTTCATCCTGCTCTATTTCAAGCTCATAGGTCTTAAGAATGCCATACAGTCTCTCCAAAGTAAACTCCTTATAATCTTGTGAGTTTCTCAATGAGATTGTCATTGGTTTCCATTCCTTTGGAAGAGATCTGAGAAATTTTAGATTGGAGTCGTTAGTCTGATAGACTCTTCCATGCAATTTAAGAGCATTTAGTAGCTTTTGGAATCTACTAAAAATGTCAGTGAGTGACTCACTTTCTTCATTGTGAAAATGCTCATATTGCTGAATCAGGAGCTGTATTTTATTTTCTCTTACTTGCTCAGTACCATCACAAATTATCTGTATTGTGTCCCAAACTTCCTTGGCAGTCTTGCAGTTGATAATGTTATCAAACATGTCTGCATCAACACCATTGAACAGAATGTTCATGGCCTTTTTATCTTTCCTGACTTGTTCAATATCAGGATCAGACCATTCATGCCTTGGCTTTGGAACAGATGGTTCATTTCCTGTTGCAGCTCTCATTGGAACATGAGGGCCTCTTTCTATACAGTCCACATAGGCCTCATCTTGAGAAAGCATATGAAGATGCATCTTTACCTTCCAATGATGGTAATTATCTTTATCAAGAAAAGGAATCTTGACTCCAACATCTTTCTTGTTCATCTTGCTGAATTTTTTTGATCTTTAAACTCTTTGTAGATTAAGAGCTTGCTCTGATACCAATTGTTAGTCCCTTAACAATATAGCAAGAATTACAGATGGGGGGTTGAATGAAATTCTTGAACCTTTTTCTTGAAATAAAAATGTTCAACTCGATTATGGATATATTTGTTTTGATTAGCACAATGCGGAATGTAAACTTGAATGAATCAAAACATAAGTAATTAAAAACAAGAGTCTTTAAAAACTTTCTGGTGGATTTAAACAATTCCACCAGAGATATATATAATATATCGAGAGGACTCTGTGTGCAGAAATGCTCACAGCTGCTTACAAAATATAACTGCTGAGAATACAGGAAATGCTAAAGATTGTGCTTACAAAGATTTCTCTGTTTGTTTGTTTCTCAGCTATCTCAGTTGTTCTTTTTATTTGTTACTCTCTTGGTTTATATATTACCAAGATTACAAAGTCAAAAGAACTGAACAAATATAAAATCTAACAGTCTTGATCTTTGCTGCTTTTCGTCCTCTATTACCCAGTTAATGGGCTTCCACAGTGTGTTTGTATCCAACTCGACGGCTGTGTATCAGCTTTCACTATTCAACTGATGTTTGAATCTTGATATGATCATCCGTCGACTTTCAGATCATCCGTTGATGACTTAATTATTCATCCGTCGACTGCTATGTTAAACATCCGTTGATAGTCATTTGATCATCCGTCGAAGCTTTGTTAATCATTCGTCGATAGCTATTTTGGCACTTGACTTCATTTCACTTATACAGAATTACAAGACATTGCTTATGTACAGTTAATCAACCTATTCTGCATATCTAGTTAAAGTCAACATGACTTATATGCTACTACATATTCTATACAAAGGTGCATACATCACTGTGCTACAAACTTATTATTATATAAGCTACTCATTCGATGGATAATAAGTTAATCATCCGTCGGGACTATAATGAGTTATCCGTTGGGACTAAAACTCTTATCCGTCGAGTGCTACATAATTTCACTTAGTAAAATCTACTTAGACATTTTGTTTAAGTGATCATTAAGTACACAACATATTCATAACACATCTCCTATTCATTTCTATCAGTTAAGGCTGAAAAGTAATCTCATATATTCACTTATTATCACCTTTAGGTATTTGAACTAATATTCCACTCTTTCCAGGTCGTTTACGTCCAATCCTTTCTTTCTGCACAAGGCATCTGTTACCATACAGCTTTGTTTAGGTAGATGTTAGTGGATTAATCGGAATGTTTTATTAAGCTCGGTCAAAATTTCATACTTGAAGACTCAACGTAGAGTTGCTTTCCTTCGAATCTTTGGAGGAGAATCCTTGGGCATTCCATGTAGACTTTCTTATTCTTTAACTAGCTGAGAATATTATCAATAAATACATTTCGCTTATCCGAGTACTCCTTATACACCACGTTCCTTAATTCCTTGTAGTCACCAGATACACTTGTTATTTCGCATAATCTCACCAGAGCTTGCAATGCTCTTAACTCATTTTATTCGTAATCTCTGATATGTTCTCAGGTCGGATCTTATGTTAAACCCCGAAGCATAACACACTTTTTGAATTAGATTTCGTAAGTAATCAATTCTTTATAGGGGTCACTTATTCTTATTCGTTGTTTTTGTTAAACTCCCGATAATCAGTACATACTCCCATAATGTCATTCTTTTTCTCCCTCAACATCACTGGTACACTTTACAATTTGCTTCTTGTAAAACCACCCCTTGGTCTGCCTTAACCACTAGGCCTCCGACACTTCGCCTTAATTCTTTGACATGTCTAACATTTCCTAATCCATTTTGAAATTTCCTTCTTATATCTGGCTATAAATTCTCTTTTTTAAATTTTGTATATTTTAGCATTTCTTGAGCAAATTGAACACTTAGGATTGTGAATTCTCCTTAGGATTTCACTCCTTAATTCTGCCACTCGTAGCATTCAAGTTTTAAACAAAAGTCTGAGGTTATTATGGTCGTTCTCCTGGGCGCATAAATTTCCTCTTACTAACTGCTAACATCGTGATCCATTATCTTCTATTGACATCTCCTTATCTTTCCCTTAACAATTTTGACTGAAAGGTCATACTATCCATCCTTGCTCCTTTTGAATTATGAACTCTGACTTCCAATTCCAACTTCTAAAATTCCATAGATAATTCTTCTGGTGCGGTCTCTATGTTCATTTTCTCCTTTTTGTGTATCTCTTGCCTCTACATTTGCTTTTCCTCAGGAATATATACTTCAAACTCTTATGGTCCGTATAGATCTTACACCTTTCTCCATACATATCATATTTCCCAATCTTTCAAAGCGAATATTATTACCGCTAGTCCCACATTATGAGTAGGATACTTCTGTTCATAAGGTTTCGTTGTTTGGATGCATATACAACGACTTTATTGTGCTGCATCAACACACATCGTGTTCCCTTATGAGAAGTGTCGCTATAAATTACCAAATCTCCTTGATTTCTTCAAAGTAATAAAGCAGGTGATGTAACCATTCTTTCATTTAACTCCGAAAAACTTTCTTCACCCTTCTCCATTTCATATAAACTTCTTTCTTTCCTGGTTAGCTTCGTCAAAGGTATTGCAACTTTCAAGAAATCTTGCATAAATTTTCAATAATAACCAGTCCACGGTAAAACTTCTTACTTTTATTGGCACTTTTGGTCTTTCCTTATTCATAGTAACTTTAATTTTTACAGGATCTCCTTTGGTCTCCTCCTCACTGATTATTTATGCTTCCTACCATCAAAACTTTCACCTTGTAAACTTTACATACAACTTCTTTCTTCTCCGACTCCCCAGTTGTCATTAAATGTTTCGCATGATCCTCCGTTGACTTTAAGTAATACAAATATACTCATCCAGATATTCCTTAAAGATTCTGTCCATCAAGTTTAAATATTATTGGTATATTGGTTAATTTAAATGACAGTTCTAGAATTTTATAACACAGTACTTAGTTCTGAAAATTATCTTTGATATGTCCATAGGTTTAATCTTCAATTGGTGAAATACCAAGTCTTAAATCAATCTTATAAAAGTACTTTGCTTCTTTTGTTTGATCAAACAAATCATTGGTTCGAGGTAACAAATACTTGCTCTTGATAGTAAACTTGTTGAGCTTTCGCTAGTCGACGCATAATCTCATACTTCCATCTTTCTTATTAACAATTAATATCGGTGCACCTTAGGGGGTATACTAGGTCTAATCGCTCCTGCTTCTAACATCTCTTGTATCTGCTTTGCTAACTTCCTCATTTTAAATGGTGCAATTTTGGGTAAGGCTTAGTCACTGGCTTCGTCTCAGGTGCTAAGTCAACTGCGAGCTTCATTTCTCTATCTGGAGGAAATGTTGATAACTCATCTGGAAACATATCTTGAAACTCCTTAATTGCTATAAAATCTTCAAATTTTGTTTGCTTCTGACTTTTATTTATCTCCTAATCACCATAATGCTCACATATTGATCACCGTAATCATCGTTGACAAATTCTTTACCCTCCTTCTTCATTTATACTTCCTCATATTCTCATTTTACGTCTTCAGGACTATCTTTTCATCACGACGGTTTGTCTGGGCATCACGCTTAAATAGTTAATCTATTCCTTAGAATAATGTCAAATCCTCTTATCTCAAATGATATCAATTCTTCATAACTTATTTCCAGAAATCTCAATTCCACCATTGGTACTCACTTATTTAACAAATACACATTCTTGACTTGCTAGTCCTTTGATCATAATCTTATCAATTCAATAGGGTAATTCATCTTATCAACAAAACCTTGAGAGATAAATAATTAAGTTTCTCTCACATCTTTTAATACTTTAACGCGTAAGGTATCCACAATAATCGTTCACGTTACCGCATCCGTATTCGAAATAACATATTTCACAGACAAATCATAAACTCTCGTTTTTGGAGACGTATTCCTTATTGGAGTAGATTCCCTTGACTCTTAGTGCATTCCTGACTGGGTTAGTGATTTGCAATTCGCCATATGTCCTTGTTTTGCTTTCCATGTGTGAGAGGTAGATGAAACTTTGTCCGCTTGGTTCATAATATGTTGATTTTTATTGGAAAAACTCGTGCAAAGAACGACAATACTACGAAACAACTAGAAGGATTCACAATTCAACAAAAATTGGAGTTGAAAAGAAAGAAGAAGTAAGGATTTGAATATGAATGAGACAACCACATTGGTACTTAAGATGGCCAGTCTTCAAAGCACTTGCAATATAAAACAGGAATATCAATCACGACAATATCTCGAGAAAGTTCAGAACACTTGCCTGGTATTAGCTTACTACACTGTACTCGTTTCCAATCTCAACCGTCTTACTCCTCAACTACCTGTTTCCCTTTCCTACGCCTTGCCTCTTCTGCTCACATATCATAAGCATCTATCAATATTTAACTCATAGGATTCTATTCAACACATACTTCTATCTACCCTTCGTTTCACCCAAATCCGATTAACGGATTGAAAGTTACGCAATAAACCAGTAAACATCGAATATACATACCGACAGTCAACCAACAAGTCACATATAACACATAACACGTCACATAATTAATGATATATCATTTATAAATAAGTCTCGGGTCATAAACAGGCTTTCAGCTATTTAAAATGATTTTTAAAATATTTTTCGGAATTGAAACGGGTCGTTGGATTAATTTCGGAATAATAAACAGGGTTCGGTTGGCCAACTCTGGCTCCGAAACAATTTTATAATAATTATCGAGCCATGGAAATAATTTAAAATAATATTTTAAAGCTCGAAACTATTTTTCAGAATTTTTAAATCATTTTTAAATAATTAAATCTAATTAAATAATTAATTAAAATCAATTAATAATTAATTAAATTAATTAATCAATTAATTTTCAAATTAATTGACCAATTAATCAATTAAAAATTAACTGAAATTAATTAACTAATTAATTCAGATTTATTTTTGAATTAAAAATAATTTTCGGAATAAAAATAATAATTTTTAGAATTTTCAGAAATTAAAATCGAATTTTTATAATAAAAATAAATAGGAAATATGATTTTTGAATATTTTTAAAACAGGAATCCAACTTTTGCAAACTCTGGAAAGTTCAGGGACTGAACTTCATCGTTTTCAAAAGTTGGGGTACTAAACTGCAATTTTTCAGCCCTTCGCCGGAAAACAGTCGGGTTCGCCGGAGAACTCAACTCCGACCTCCTCCCACCACCACAAACTCCAGATTTAATCTATACTTCACAAGGAACACAACCATGCCATCAATTCATTCTAATCATCTCGGAGTTAGTCGGAAAATGATCAATAATCTCGCCGGTTTTCGGCGAGTTCGACAAAAACTTTAAAACCTGACTCCCTCTTCTACAAACCTCGTTGATTCATGAAACTTATACGACTGGATTGCAAATTTCACAGAGAACACAATCCACTATACCACAACATCTATCTATTCCAGAATAAGAAACCCCCAAATTTCAATTAAGAACATTCATACGGGTTATAAACCCTAATTTTAAAACTCGAAAATCAAACTCAAATTTGAATATGTTATTGAACTCCAAATCAGACGTATAATATATCAAAATCATCAGGAAAACAAGCTCTACAATATGCAATCATCAAATCATACAAACAATCATCCGAACAAAAATTTATATGTTTAATAAAATTAATCCGAAAATAAATAAAAATATAGAAAATAAACCTTGATTTTTGCAGTAAAACGAAGCTCAAAATCTGATAGAACACTTCAAATCCTTTGGATTGAGTACTCGAGCTTTGAAAACAGAGATCGGTAACGCCTTCGTTTTGCTGTTTGATTCTTAGAACAGTTTATGAAATTAGGGTTTTTCTCTGAAAATTATAAAATTAACTATCTGCAAATGATTTTTATACGAAATAAAATACGGGAAAAGGCTATTTATAATTACGGAAAATTAGTATCCCGTTGGATCATTCCGGATATAAAATGGTACGTTTATTTATAAAAACTGATCCAAACGGTATCGGTTTTCGGGATAATTATCCAAACCAGTACAATTTGTACTGCGGTCTTGGTCTCAGCGCCTGGTTACACGTACTACGAGGTGATAATTGGGATAGTTTAATAAAAAGCTCCCGTTTATCGAAAATACGGGTTTTATTGATTTACCAAAACGAATATTGTATCGAAAATGTTGCGCCGGGACCCGCGCAGAACAAACCGTACGCCAGATCGAAAAAGTCAAAACATGGAATATGTTCGGAATATTATAATTAGGTTAGGAAGGAGTTCTCGGAAGAGTTTCGGGTTCCAAAAACGTAACATCGGATGACGTCGGTTGGTTCCCGTTTTTATAAAATAGATTTTAAATACTCGGAAAAAGATTTTATAAATTTCATATGATCCTTATAAATCCATAAATCAACATAAAAAGAATTAGGAAGATATGACAATTATCTATATTTTATTTTGGACATATAAAAATTAAAATACTCAATTAATATTATTTTTAAATATCCAAACACAGATAACACTTAACAATTAATTCACAGAATAGATACTGAACACAGATAATAATTATTTAATAGCAAAAATAATTACACGATATATCCCGGATACTACGATAAATCAGTAGTATCAAGATTCCTCCCTTTGATAAGGCCAACTACACTTTATGGAAAAAGAAAATGTTGCTGTTTATAAGAATGGCCAATCACCTTTACATTCAGATCCTCAAGAATGGGCCCTTCACTCCTATGGTTAGAGTTGAGGAAACCACGGATGGAGACATGGTTATTCCAGCTCATTATGCTCCCAAGGATGCCTCTGAGCATATTGAAACTAAAATAGAGAAAGTTTCCCTAGACAGTGCTTTGCAACTGATACTAATTGAGTCACTTGACAATGTAATGTATAATAACATTGTCAATTGTGACACTGCTAAATAGATCTGGGAAAAGATTGAGATACTCTGTGAAGGAACTGAGGAGGTTAGGTCAAATCAAAAAAGGATATTGATTTCTCAGTATGAGAATTTTATGGGTAAACCAAAGGAAGGTATTACTGATGTGTTTGTAAGGTTTAATAAGCTGATAAATGACTTGCAGCTTCATGATAAATTTTATGATGTTGAAGAAGTAAATTTGAAGTTCTTGCTTACTCTCCCTAATCATTTGGAACAAAAGATCTCTACAATCAGAGAAGGAAGGGATTTGAGTAGAATCACACTGGAAGTGCTCTATGGGGTTCTGAAAATTTATGAACTTGAAATGATTCAAAAGAAATCATTAATTGCTGGTCAAGGATATGTAATGGATGGATCAAGTGCACTGATTGTGAATGATGGCCAGACCTCTAATGATGATCAAAGATCCCAAACTCCAGAAATTTCTACAAGTGAGAAAAGAGTCAATGATACTAAAGAGCAAGTCATACTGGAATTAGATGAAGAAGATGAGTTCTACACTCTTGATGTGTTTGATGAGCTAGAAAAATCAATGGCTTACTTGGCTAGAAAATTCTCTAACATTAGAGTGAAGAAACCAAGATTTTTCAAGAGCAAAGGACAGTCCTTCAACAAAGACAGCAGCTGAAAAGGAAAAGGGAAGTACACTCCTGATAGCAAAACTGGCTACAAAACTGGATTTGTTGATAGATCAAACATAAGGTGCTTTAACTGTGATGAGTTGGGCCATTTTGCTACAGAATGTAGGAAACCCAAGAAGGCAAAGAAAGACAGAGCCTATCTTGAATTGGAAGCAACGTATGATGCTCTTCTAAAGAAGCAACAAGGGAAAGCTTATATTGCTGAGGGCAAAAGCTGGGATGATTCAGATAATGATGAAGATGAAGAAGTTGGAAACTATGCACTCATGGCCTTGGAGCAAGGAGATTCTTCATCATCTAAATTACAGGTACCAACTCTTACCATAATTGATTTAAATGTGAGTCAATATAAGGAAACTATTGAAAAGATGAGCACATAAATATTCCACATTTATACAAGCATGGTTGCTGCAAATGAGGAAGTTAGCAGATTGAAAAAGATCAATGAAAAACTTGAGAGTCAAAAACATGAGACTGATTTGTTGCTGGTTGAGCTTGATGCTGCTAAGCAAGAAAATGCATACTTAAAGAATAAATTAAAGTGTGCAAGTGAAATTGAAGCAGTATTGAGAGAAAGGCTGGAGAAGAATGAAGTGAAGCTGAAATCCTTCAAAAAAAGCTTCTGAGTTGATTGGCCAATATCATGAAAAGAACAAGCCATGTGCAAACATTGTCATTGGTCTTGATTATGAGGGTTTGAACAACAAAAAGAAGTCTGTCAGTGACAAAGGAAAATCAATTGAAACTGAGAATGTTCCAATTATTTTGAAGAAAGTTGAATCACCTTTGTTCAAGGCATGTGAGGTGAACTTCAGTGAAGAAGAGTTGATCATCAAACAGGAGATAGCTAATGAGGACAAGGAAAAGAAAAATGATGAGACAACTCAGTCTTCCATCTCTGTTGAAACACTAAAAGTCAATCAAGAAACTAAGGAGCCTGTGAAGGAGATTAAAGCTGAAGAGGTCAAAAAGAAAAAGAAGAATAGAAATGGAAAGATTGGGATAAACAAAAGCAATAATTTTGCTTATGTTGCAGATGCTCCTAGAAAGATGTGTGAGAATTTTGGATCAATGAATCACCTAACTCACCTTTGTAAAAAGATTGTTAGCAATCCACCTGAAGGAGTCTGCAAGTACAATGAAGCTAAGGCTAATGATCCCTATTCATTCTGTGATAAGTTTGAGTGCATTCCCTACAACATGAAAGTGATAAAGAGTTGCCACAAATTGAGAATTGATCTCATAGAATCAAAAGTTAGTTCTATATTTGAAATGGAAAATACTCAACAGTCTATGAATTCCATTTTATCTGAAATTTCTCATTCTACTTCTGCAAAATCAGTTAACAAGAAGAAAGTGCCCAACACAGCTTGGGTAGCTAAACACACTTAATCCTCATTGTGTGCATGGCAAAGGAAAAAAGGTCATATGGATTATTGATAGTGGATGTTCCAGGCATATGACAGGTGATAAGGCCCTGCTATCACAATTTGAGGAGATGGATGGCCCTTTGGTGACCTTTGGAGACAACGGCAAAGGATTCACAATGGGATATGGCAAGATTGTTTCTGGAAATATTGTCATTAAAGATGTAGCACTAGTTGCTGGATTAGAAGTAAATCTTCTAAGTGTTAGTCAATTTGCAGA
The DNA here is from genome assembly GCF_009905375.1 of Apium graveolens. Lineage (NCBI taxonomy): Eukaryota > Viridiplantae > Streptophyta > Magnoliopsida > Apiales > Apiaceae > Apium > Apium graveolens. The sequence goes on along the minus strand of NC_133648.1, from coordinate 62,183,517 downwards.
CAGAGGTTTTCAAGTTGTTTTCAACAAAGAAGATTTTGCTTTTATTAGCAAAAAGACTGGTGAAATTGCTCTTAAAGGAGTAAGAAAGGGAAGCTTGTTTGTTGCAGACTTAGACTCAACAAATAAGGATGGAGTGTGTTGTTTCTACACCAAGGCATCAGAAGAGCAAAGCAAATTATGGCATAAGAAGCTATCTCACTTGAATTTCAAAGCAATCAACACTTTAGTCAAGAAGGAGCTTGTGAGAGACATGCCCAATCTGGAATTTGCTCAACTGGAAGTTTGTGAAGCTTGTCAGAAAGGAAAAATGAAAAGATCAAGTCACAAGTCAAAATCTGTGAATTCTATAAGTGCACCTCTGCAACTTATTCACATGGACTTGTTTGGGCCAGTAAATGTCTTGTCCATTTCAAGGAACAAATATGCCCTTGTCATGGTTGATGATTTTTCAAGATACACTTGGGTTCAGTTCATGTACTCTAAAGATGAAACTCCAAACATTATAATTGAGCACATCAAGAAAATTGAGAAGCAAGCTGAAGGAAAAGTTAGTGTGAAAAGATTGAGGAGTGATAATGGAACAGAATTCAGAAACTCAACATTAAGTGAATTCTGCAAAAGCAAAGGCATTGTTCAAGAATTTTCAGCAGCTAGAACACCTCAACAGAATGGAGTAGTTGAGAGGAAAAATAGAACATTGGTTGAAGCTGCTAGTACCTTGCTACAAGATGCTCAGTTGCCAACTAGTTTTTGGGAAGAGGCTGTTAATACTTGTTAGGTCCCAATGTATTTGTAGAAGGGGGGTTGAATACAAACAGTACCGAATAATTGAATTAAATGCGGAATAAAAATATGAAATAAAATTCAAGTTAAATAAGAATATTATTAAACTTGAAAGGTGTTACAACAACTGTATCGATTACAAGGAATTAATCTCAAATTAATTATCACAAATCTAGAATAAATTCGACATGAACTTTTTCTATTTTTGTAATAAAAAGATTCAAATGCTAAACACAATTTGAGATTAAGTTCTAGGGATTTTGATCCGCTAGATAGTTACACAAGAACAAGATAAAGATTTCTAGTGGTTTGGATTTAACTTTACAAACTAGAAATTATGATCTTGAAGTTTGTAGATGAAGGATAAAATATTTCTTCTGCGGCTGCTCTGTTTTTGTTCTTATATTGGTTTATGTATGTTGGATGATTTAGTCTTCTGCTGCTTCTGTTGTTTTATATTAAAACAACCCACTTGAATTTAATTGGCAAGACAATCCCAACAGCTGGTATGACAATCGGTAGGACTATTGATTGTACTAGCAAGACAATCTGATTGAACTACAATGACTTTCGGTATGACAATCAGTTGAACTAGCAAGACAATCTCCTTCCCAATAGAACTTTCGATATGACTATTGAAATGACTTGGCATGACAATCGGTATGACAATCCAGATTGTCATGCTAGTTCATTTTCAATTGTCTTGCTAATTTAAGACTGTTTTTAATCCAATTAAACTTCTGAAAATTCTTAATATTAATTCTGAATTAATTAATCAATTAATTCAATTAATAAATTAATTAATCTTTGCAGATATAATTTATTTTCTTAATTAAATTATATGAATTAATTAATTAATAGAGAATTAATATTAATCCTGAGCAGCAACCATTCTTCTGAAAATCTTCTGAAAATCACTGAGAATTATGAATCAATTCCACCACTTCAATGTTGACACTCGATGTACTGTCTGGTTCATGAGTGACTAACTTCCGTGACGTTTCTTCATGTCTTGACATTGACACTTTGATTTTCTTCAGATTAAATCCTTGTAATTCTTTGATACCCTGACGAGATCTATGTCACTTGATTAAATCCACAACCTTGATTTATATCACTGAGGCTTGATCAATTTCTTGAACTTCTTCCAGTGAATTAATTCTTCAAGTCTGTAGATGAACCTTGTTTCTGAATCCTTTGACAGATGTTACTTTGCGAGATCTCTTTGACGGTAGATCCACTATTTACTTATTACATTCTTATTTGAGTTGAGTTAAATCCTCGAATATACAAATAGGCTATGACATATGCCTTACAATCTCCCCCTATTTGTTTGTTAGACAATAACACACAAATACCTAGAGGATAACTCAACTAACAAATAAGAAAAAGATATAAATAGAAATGCAAAGTAAATAGCAGAAAAGTTCTGGATAACATTTAACCTTTTCCAGATTTCAAATTGATGTTCCTCTAGACTGAACATATCTTCAAGTAGTTTCATCTTCTTTTGTACAACCGCATTTCCTGTTGAGAAGCACATATCTCTCTTGCTTCTCCCCCTATGAGAATCAACTGATTAAAGAAGATCACCTTCGTTTACCACCTCTCCCGTACAATAGGATCCGCAGATAAAAACCAATGGTACTCCCCTTTTAGAAATCAGCTTCTTCCCTTACTAGAAAATCACCTTGTGTTTAACACCTCTCTCGTACAATAGGATCCGTAGTTAAAAACAACATTGGTGTGGTGTAGTGTACATGTGCTTTACCTTTTTCTTACTCCCGGCAATTTCTCCCCCTTAGTTGAGGAATCCTCCAAACTATTACTTAAGCTTTTATCTCCCCCTTAGTGAAGGAATGTATGTTGTCGTCTGAAGGAGTTCTCATATTTCACTTGGTTGGAAAAGAAATAACAAGTAGTTTCTCTTTCTTCCTCACTGTGAGTGTGTGATTCTGTTTAGTGTACCTCACATGTGTTTACTCTTCTCTCCACTCGTGTTTACACTCATTCTCACAAGTGTATCACTCTTCTCTCATAGCTCCAACATTCAGCTCTACCTGCAAGGAAAATCACCTTAGCTATCCTTAAGGAGGTCACAGGTGGTGCAATGGGAGTTCACAAATCCCCATCCTTGTTAAACTCTTTAGATGACTCTGAGTCATAATTTACAAGTTGCTAGTTTCCCTTTTAGGGTTCCAGATTTGAATTCTGGGAAGGTAAACAATGATCCAAAGAATTTAGCATAAGCCTGGGGAGGTAGACACTGACCACTGACATATGGCTTTTGGATCAGTATCTTCTCCTAACACCTGTAAAGGCAATTGGTCCATTAAAGAACCTTGAACAATCGAATCTGACCTTAAAACGGTCAAAACTCTTATTTCCGTCAACTCATCCTTTGTGTGTGTACCCTTTCCTTGTGCATCAAGAATTGTTTATGTTTGAAGTGGTGACACTATATCGGATACCCTGGTCGGGCAAATTTCAATAGACGCACCCTGTTGAGAGAATGAATCTAATAACTGTTTTTTAGCCTTTTCAGCCATTACATCCTTTTGAGAAGATGTATGGGGGCTAGCAGTTGTCTCGGTTTAAATACAACTCATCTTTGTAGGAGACAGAGCTGCTGGGTTGACTTCAGAACCTTCCTTATGTGGTGCAATAAGGCACTATCTCCCTCACGCTCACTCATACTTCATTTTAGTGGTAAGAGAGTGTTGGTTTGTTCTGTTTCTGTGTTTGTGTTTACAGTCTGGGATAGATGTTGTGGGTTTTCAACCTCATGACTGTCAATGAAAGAAAGCCATTGGAGACTGAACCTGTATCACATAATATATGGCAATAGAGAGATAAAATATACTTAAGATCTATAATGAATGAAAATTATACATTCAATCTTTTGAGTGAAATGATGTACAATAGTGATTTGAAAGGATTTTACATGAAATAAGAAATCACTAATGTAGAAAGAAGTTTGAGTTCAATGATAACATTACCAGCTTACAAACAGCCATATCCCTCAGATAAACCTTTGTTGTTATCTCCAAAGTTAACCAGGGGGCCAACTTTCTCAACCATATTTGATAGCAGGGCTCTATCTCCGGTCATATGTCTTGATGATCCACTGTCAAGAATCCACACTACCGGTTCCACCTGTTTAATGCCCTGCACTACAAATGGATTAGACCTTCTTCAGAACCCAAACTTGGTTGGGCCCGACATACTTGTAGAATTGTCCTTTGTCAGGAAAAACACATTTTTAATTTTAATGGTCTCAACTTTCTCAATGACTGAACATTTGACCTTGTAAACAGCCTTAACAAATTTCTGTTTAGGCTTTGGCACAAATGTCTCCTTTCTAGCCTTAAACGACTAGCAGACTTAGACCTATCATTCTTCTTATTATTCACATGCTGACGAGGAGTAGTCTTATCATTAGAAACATGCTTACCATTAAAATAAGCATACATAATATTCAAAGCACAAGACATACAATTAGCAACACCACATGCTTTATGAGAGTGATTAACAGCAGGCAATTTATGCATGGTAGATATGGCATTTTTGTTATCCAACTCATGTGTGTCTGAGTTAGTATCAGTTGCTTTCACAACTTTGACTGGAACATTCGACACACTTGACTCGGAAACAACCTTCTCATTAGCATGATCTTCAGCACGTATTTTTTCTTGAATAACAGAAGAGGTCGCATCAAATGATTCAGCAATTGATGCTTTATAGAGGGGTTCATCAACACCCTTAAGCACATGTGGTACTTCCCTCCCTTTAGCACAGACACGAGGAGGGGAGTTTATGCCTAACTCTCCAATAGCAGCATTGTAATCATAACCTATTCCAGATGTTTGATTAACAGCTTGCTTACTGTAGAACTCTTTAGCCTTCGAACAAGAATTGAAGTAGGCTCTAACCTTAGTCTCAAGACCGGTGATCTTGTCTTTGAGAATAGTTTTGAGTTTTCTATAACAGTCAACTCTATTCTCTAGAAAAGATACTTGTTCTTTTAACTTGTCTTGATTAATGTGCAAAAGTCTTAATTCATTGACCTCTTTCTCAAGGTCTTTGATCTGTAAACTTAACAGTTCATTATCACGATGAGCACAATCTAAGTTACCTCCTAGATGATAAACTAATTCAGCATCAGTATATTTTACCTCTTTTCTTGACGATGAAGCTTTTCCATCAATAGCCATAAGAGCAAGATTCCCTTCTTCTTCATCTTCACTATCAGTATCATCCCAGCTTCTTCCCTTTGCCAGATAAGCCCTTTCAGATTACTCTTCTGATTTGAATCATAAGAGTTCTTCCTTACTTGCTTTGGCTTCCTACATTCTTTGGCAAAGTGTCCCAACTCATTGCAGTTATAGCATCTAATGGTGCTCCGATCAACCATCCCTGTTTTGTATCCACCACTGCTGGTGTTAGAGGATGAAGATCCACCTTTCTAGAATTTGTTGTAGTTGGACTTGTACTTGAACTTGGGATTTCTCTTGAATCTGACATTGGAGAATCTCTTGACAATTTGGGCCATTGACTCATCTTCCAATTGCTCCAGCTCTTCCAAGGAATAAAAATCATCACTGGATTGATTTGTAGTAGGAGGATCATATTCTGCTACTAACACATTTTCCTCAGCCTTGGAAAACTGTACCATTCTCTCCGACTGTTGAGATTGTTGTTGTTGTTGACCTTCAGCTACAAGAGCAGTTGATGTGCTGACCATTCTATCTTTCCCGTAGACTTCCTTCTGCTGAATATGCTCCAACTCATAGGTTTTTAACACACCATAGAGTCTATCCAAAGAAATCTCACTCAGATCTCTAGCTTCTCTAATGGCAGTGATTCTATGTTCAAGATGAGTTGGCAGTGTTAAAAGGAACTTTTTGTTGACCTCCCTGATTGAATAATATTTTCCATTTATATTCAGGCTGTTGATCAACGCATTGTACCTCTCAAACACTTCAGTAATTCCTTCTCCTGGATTTGATTTAAAATGTTCATACTCAGAGGTTAGGATCTCCAACTTGTTCTCCCTAACTTCCTCTGTGCCTTCATTAATCACCTCAATAGTTTCCCACATGTGTTTGAAATTTTTACAGTTCATCACATATCTGTTCATCAAGGGATCAAGGGAATCAATTAATATTAATTGAAGGCTGGCATCCAAGGAGGCTTCTTCCTTTTCAGCAGGAGTAAAACTTCAGGCTCTTTTGCATAGGTTCTAGCTTTGGTAATCACAACATCATCTACTATCACTTCTGGTTCAATAACCATCGGAGTTTTTAGACCCTTCTTTGACAAGTTCAGATATTTAGGATTTGCAACTTATAAAAATAATAGCATCTTCATCTTCCACATGATATAATTTTCTTTATCAAATAGTGGAATTTTAACGGTTCCAACTTTTTATGAAGTCATAATGAATTTTTGAATAATAAAAATTCATGGAGTTGAAAAAATCATAAAAGTCTAGGATCTTGATTTGTTCGTTAATCAGAAGGCTCTGATATCAATTGTTAGGTCTCAATGTGTTTTTAGAAGGGGGGTTGAATACAAACAGTACCGAATAATCGAATTAAATGTGGAATAAAAATATGAAACAAAATTCAAGTTAAATAAGAATATTATTAAACTTGAAAGGTGTTACAACAACTATATCGATTACAAGGAATTAATCTCAAATTAATTATCACAAATCTAGAATAAATTCGACATGAACTTTTTCTATTTTTGTAATAAAAAGATTCAAATGCTAAACGCAATTTGAGATTAAGTTCTAGGGATTTTGATCCGCTAGATAGTTAAACAAGAACAAGATAAAGATTTCTAGTGGTTTGGATTTAACTTTACAAACTAGAAATTATGATCTTGAAGTTTGCAGATGAAGGATAAAATATTTCTTCTGCGGCTGCTCTGTTTTTGTTCTGTATGTTGGATGATTTAGTCTTCTACTGCTTCTGTTGTTTTATATTAAAACAACCCACTTGAATTTAATTGGCAAGACAATCCCAACAGCTGGTATGACAATCGGTAGGACTATTGATTGTACTAGCAAGATAATCTGATTGAACTACAATGACTTTCGGTATGACAATCAGTTGAACTAGCAAGACAATCTCCTTCCCAGTAGAACTTTCGGTATCACTATTGAAATGACTTGGCATGACAATCGGTATGACAATCCAGATTGTCATGCTAGTTCATTTTCAATTGTCTTGCTGATTTAAGACTGTTTTTAATCCAATTAAACTTCTGAAAATTCTTAATATTAATTCTGAATTAATTAATCAATTAATTCAATTAATAAATAAATTAATCTTTGCAGATATAATTTATTTTCTTAATTAAATTATATGACTTAATTAATTAATAGAGAATTAATACTAATCATGAGCAGCAACCATTCTTCTGAAAATCTTCTGAAAATCACTGAGAATTATGAATCAATTCCACCACTTCAATGTTGACACTCGATGTACTGTCTGGTTCATGAGTGACTAACTTCCGTGACGTTTCTTCATGTCTTGACGTTGACACTTTGATTTTCTTCAGATTAAATCCTTGTAATTCTTTGATACCCTGACGAGATCTCTGTCACTTGATTAAATCGACAACCTTGATTTATATCACTGAGGCTTGATCAATTTCTTGAACTTCTTCCAGTAAATTAATTCCTCAAGTCTGTAGATGAACCTTGTTTCTGAATCCTTTGACAGATGTTACTTTGCGAGATCTCTTTGACGGTAGATCCACTATTTACTTATTACATTCTTATTTGAGTTGAGTTAAATCCTCGAATATACAAATAGGCTATGACATATGCCTTACAATACTGCATGATACACTCAAAACAGATATCTCATCAACAAAGCTCATGGCAAATCACCTTACTCAATCATGTCTAACAGGAAGCCTACAGTGAAGCATCTACATGTGTTTGGAAGCAAGTGTTATATTCTAAAAGACAACTCTGAATATGTGGGAAAATTTGACTCTAAAGTTTTTGAAGCAATTTTTCTGGGATATTCATTAGAAAGACCAACCTACAAAGTTTATGTGATTGATCAAAAGAAAATTATGGAAAGCACAGATGTGACTTTGATGATTACAAGTGTCCAGGCTTGGAATGCCTTGATGTAAATGATGTTAAAGCCCTTGCATTTGAGAATCTAACCATTGATAGTGATTCTGATGAGGAAGATGAAGTTGTGGCACAACAAATGACAAATGAAGAGACCTATGAACAAAATCATGGGAATGAAAGCTCTCTTCAGACACCTGAATTTGATGGCACAAACTCAGGGGGAGAAGGAGAGAATGGAAATGACAGTCATGGTAATACTGAAGAAAATGATGAAGGCACTAGTCAGCAGACACACACTAGAAAGTGGGATATGAGTCATACAGTAGAAGCTATTATTGGTGATCCCTCAGCTGGTGTGAGAACTAGAAGTGCAACTGCTAATGAATGCATACATGCATGTTTTCTATCTCAAGTAGAGCCCAAGAAAATTGAAGAAGCCCTAGTGGATCCTGATTGGATATGTGCTATGCAGGAATGCTGAATCAGTTTGAGAGGAACAAAGTTTGGAATTTAGTCCCTGCACCAAAGAACAGAAGCATAATTGGAACTAAGTGGGTGTACAGGAACAAAATGGATGAAAATGGAATTGTTACTAGAAATAAAGCAAGGCTGGTTGCTAAAGGCTACTCACAAGAAGAGGGAATTGACTATGATGAGACTTTTGCTCCTGTTGCAAGACTAGAAGTAATAAAAAAAATTATGGCATTTGATGCACACTCAAATTTTAAGGTGTATCAAATGGATGTCAAGAATGCTTTTCTTAATACGGAACTAGAAGAAGAAGTTTATGTGCAACAGCCACCTGGCTTTGAAGATCCAGAATTTCCTAACTTTGTTTACAAATTATTCAAGGCTCTATATGGATTGAAACAGGCACCTAGAGCCTGGTATGATACACTGTCAGAATTTCTACTCAAACATGGTTTTACCAGAGGTACTATTGATAAGACTCTCTTCCATAAGAAGCATGGTGAAGATATGATCCTAGTTCAAATCTATGTGGATTATATCATCTTTGGATCTACAAATGAAAAGCTTTGTCAAAGATTCTCTAGGCTAATGCAGAGTGAGTATGAAATGAGCATGATGGGAGAATTGAGATACTTCCTTGGCCTTCAAGTTAGTCAAGGAAGTGATGGTATTTTCATCAGCCAAACCAAATATGTGAATGACTTATTGAAGAAATTTGGTATGGTGGATAGCTCACCTGCATCTACACCAATGTCTATTGCAACCAAGTTGGATGAAGACAAGAAAGACAAGAGTGTGGATATTTCAAGCTACAGAGGGATGATTGGATCATTGCTTTATTTGACTGCTAGTAGACCAGACATCATATTTGCTACTTGTCTATGTGCTAGATTTAAAGCCAATCCAAAGGAATCACATTTAATGGTTGTGAAAAGGATTTTCAGATACTTAAAGGGAACTCCAAACTTGGGATTATGGTATCCTAAGGGAACTGGTTTTGAAGTTGTTGGATACACAGATGCAGATTTTGCTGGATGCAGGGTTGATAGGAAAAGTACTAGTGGAAGCTGTCAATTTCTTGGTCAAAGACTTGTATCCTGGTATAGTAAGAAACAACAATCTGTGTCAACTTCCACAACTGAGGCTGAATATATAGCTGCTGGAAGTTGTGCTCAGGTGCTTTGGATTATAAATCAGCTAATAGACTATGGTCTAGTGTTACACAAAATTCCTATTATGTGTGACAATACTAGTGCCATATCTATAGTAGCTAATCCAGTTAATCATTCTAGAACAAAGCACATTGATGTTAGTTACCATTTTATCAGGGAACATGCTTCAAATGATACCATTGAGCTCATTTTTGTTCCAACAGAGAAACAATTAGCTGACATTTTTACTAAACCTTTGGATGAAGCAACCTTCACTAGACTTGTGAGTGAAATTGGAATGCTCAATTCTTCATCCTAAGGCAAGAACTCAGCTAATGTGTTGCAGCAGATTAATTTCTAATAAATCAACCTAGTTTGATTTAATTGGAAATTAACTGAAATATGAATTATAAATATTTCAGAATCTCTGTATATTTATTTTTTTTAAAACTCAAAAAAAATTAACTTAGAATATTTCAAATTCTAAGTAAATTGTTTAGTTGTTAATTTACATCTTAACTGTGTAAAATTAACACAAGGAAGAATAACAGTACTCAAAGGTATAGAGAACTGAGTTCTCGATAAGTCAAAATGACTTATCGACAAGTCATTCTAGAGTTCTCGAGTGAGTCCTCGATAAGTCTATTTACAGACTTCTCGAATGACTTCTCGATAAGCTCTATTATGACTTATCGATAAGACCATGTAGAGTTTTCTAATAGTGTTAATTCACAGAGTTCTCGACAAGGATATTTTGAGACTTATCAATAACTCAGAACTAAAATAATTTAATTCAATGAATTATTTTAGACAAATACTTTTAGAAAAATTATTCTGATTTCAATTTGATTCAATTCAAATAAATTAGAATCCTTTTTAGTCCATTTTCGGACAAACTGGGCATTTATCAGAGTTCTCGATAAATCATTTCTTAGTTCTCGAAAAGAATTAATAAAATGACTTATCGAGTGTACCTTTTTCAAAAATTACTTCTCGATAAGTTTAATATCAAACGTTTATTTGACTTCTCGATAAGTATTTTACTTTTTCTATAAATACCCAGACTTCTCGATACATACACTGTACTTACACTTTTTCGAGATCTCAAGTGACCTAGCTTTCAGACAAAAGGCGATTTCTCTCTCGTTTTTACTCATTTCTCAAAAAAATTTCTTACCCACTACTTCTACACACTAAAATGGTACAAAACATTGTTAGAGCTATCATTTCAGAGAAGGGAACCAACTTTATTGCTTTTCTTGATGCTAACCAAGCCCCTGACAGTTTCAAGGGGTTTGTGAAGTTTCTTTCTGAATCCTATATTGCAGGTGCTTTAACTGCAAGTCCTGTCCTGTATTTGGATTCTTCAGGAATTTTGGACATCATCTATAACTAGGACAGTTGTTCTAGAGAATGTCACTTCTATGGTGGTCACCTGCACAATTGGAGGCCAAGAAAATGAGTTTTCAGCTACTGATGCGAATACAGCCCTGGGATTGCCAACTAAGAACTATGGAGAGATGCCAACTGCAGATGAGCTGAGTGAATTCATGGACTTCATCAACTACAGTGGCTCAATCAACTTGGCAAGTCTGAACAGGACAAACCTTAGGAAGGAATGGTCCTTTGTGTTTGATTCTGTAGTGAGGGCTTTCACCTGCAGAAAAAATGGCTTTGACAACATCTCAAGTGTGGTGCAGAAGCTGGTGTTCTCAATAGCTTACAACAGGCTTCTGAATGTTGGGGCTCTAATTCTGAAGGAGCTGGCTACCAGGCTTACTATGCCTTTGAAGAATAAAGGTAAAGAAATCTTTTTGCCAAGGTTTATTATGTCTATTTTAGCTCATAAAGTAAATGACATACATTTTTTAGCTGGTATTGCTAGTAGTAAAATTGGCAATTATAAGCAAGTGTCCAAAATAATATTTGGCTCACTTACTACAAAGAATAAGGTGAGTGTAAGTCTTAGAATCACTCCATTTATGTTGGAGAGATTCAAGACTTATCCTTACCCTATGCCAGACATGAGGGCTCCTCAATTTGCTAGTTCAGCTATGGTTCCTGAGCCTGTGGAAGTACAAACACAGGCACACCAACAGGGACCTTCCAAAGCTGCAGCCCCTTCTTCTAAACCACTAGATGTTAGCAAACCAACCACTTTAGTCTCTCAAAAGGCTGAAGTGAGTAAAAAGAAGAGAAAGGAACCAACCCTTGGTGTTGTAAATGAGAGTGAAACAGTTCAAACTGAACCAGAGTCACCCTTGGTCAAGAGACCAAAGAAGAGTAAGATACCTGAGTTGACCACTCAAAACACCTCTGTGTCCTCCCAAAAGGGCACAGTTGAACAAATGGGGAGTAAACAGTTACTAGATGCATCCTCTCAACATGGTGTATCTATTGAAAAGAGCATTCACCCCAATGCATCCTGTACTGAGTCAGCACAACCTGCACCTAGAGTGTATGGTAGAAGATATAAGGATGGCACACAAATTGAGGGCACATCATTTGAAGCTCCCTCATCCATTCAGGGGGAGCTGCCAACACTCACAACTGAGCAAACTTCTCTAATCTCTCAAACTTCTTCATCATATAGAGCACTTGAATCTGATTCTCAAGTGCACCAACACTCAAGTGACATGGTTCATGAAACTGTGATCACCACCCAGAACCAACATCTAGATGATGAGAGGCTACTAGCTATGGTAGACCTTGATGACACCATCAAAAACATGGGGGTTTCATCAGTTTTTACTGAAGACCCCATGGTCACTCTTGCACCTTCATGTGCACAATCATCTTCACAGATGAATAGGTTTAAGGGTAGTACTCTTGAGGGAGAGCTATCTAAATCCTCTCCAATTCAATTGGAGGTTCCTCTAGAAGGAACAACTCCCCTCAAAACCCTAGCTGAAATTGCCTTGGGAGTTGAAGCTAGGAGTACAATTGCCAATGACCCTGTTATGGGAGAGGCAAGTTCATCACATTTATGTGACAGTGCTCTGCAAGGTGCACAAAGGTTTGAGGCTGGTGTACATGACAGTAACCCAGTCAAGTCCTCTCCAATTCCAATGAAGGTTCCCACTACATGTGGTGAACAACAAACTGTCAAAAACCACAGATTTATCCGTGAGTCAAACTGTGACTTCAGTAACAGGTGGTAATCTAGACATTTCTCAACAACCATCCATATCTCAATCCAGCCAACCACATGTCATGGCTCAATGGCTACAAGATATAGAAGCTCAGCCTTCTACAGTTGATGACATGTTGGTAGATCAAATCTCAGGCTTGGCCAATCTCTCTCAGCAATTGCTCACTTCAGACATGGGGAACCAGGACTATCAAGCTATACTGCTATGCTTCAATGAAGAGGTTGAACAACAAAAGGAGAAGATAGTAGATGAGGCTGAAGAGGATGGCAATGTAGATGCCTGGTTGTTTGATGACCATGTGGCAGAAATGGATGAAGTTTTGGCTAGATTCAGGAGGGAGTACATAACTATCATGGGAAGCAATGCTAAATCTCTCACTCCTCCGGAGGTCTATGATGCCATCATGGATGTGCACAAAGCTCAACTCAAGGCTTTCCATCTCTTTGGAAAGGCCCTTGAAGTAAAATTGACTGGACATGAAGATAAAATCAGGAAGCTGATCAAGGAAAAGATGGATGACATTGTGCCTTCTCAAAAGGACATCAAGAATAAATTCCAGTCTTTCACTGAGTAAATGTCAAGGATGAATCTGGCCTCCATGGAGAAGGAAGTGTCAAATATGAAGAGTTCTTTCAAGGCCCTGTTTGAACAAGTTCAAGCTCATATCACAAATTCAAATGATACCAGGGTCAAGCTAAATCAAATGCATACTTCTAGGTATGAGCCTTCATTTCTTCTCATGGAGGGTGTCAGAAAAGCTGTTGATGAACACTTTAGGTCCTTCTCAGCTACAACAGTCTCCACTACCTCTACTCCTCAAATAAAAGAACTTCAAGATCAAATTTCTTCACTTCAAGCTTCCAACTCAGATTTATCTTCACAAGTCAGAGCTCTAACCACATTGGTTGAGAGTCAACAACATGATATTCAGGCCCTAGTGGAGTCCCATAAGCATTTATAAATGCAGAATACAGTTGCTTTGGGAGCCATTATGGGAAAACTCAACATACCACTGACAGCATTGCCTGAAGCTGTAAGAGCTGAGATTCCTACTCCCCTACTCATGCCTGTCACCAAGACTAATGGGGAGATAGATGCAAGGCTAGCACAATCATAACTTAAAAGTCAAGTACAAGGTCTAGAACAAGAGAGGCTCCTTATGGCTGCCCAAGGTCCAGGAATGACACAAGAGTTTGACAATTTGCTCACTGGACTAAGGAACTCTCTTAACAACAACTTCTTCACTTACAAAAATACCTTGGAAAAGACTATCAATTACATCAGGGTGCTGCAGATCCCAGTCAAGGACCAGTTTTTGGAGAAAAGGATAGTGATCAATCTTAATGATTCTGGTGTAGACAGATGTATGCAAGTCAATATCAATTATCTAATTCCTAGAAGAGCATCTGAGGTGGATATTTTGCTTAACAAGGTCAGGATAATCACCAATGAAGAGAAAATGCTACTAGCAGAGTTGAAGAAGGCTCAAGAAGCTGCATTTCCAGAAGCCTATCTACATCCAAGCAAAGGGGTGCACTATATCTGCTCTACAACCAAGCAACTGAAACATTTCCAAGTACCTAAAAATGGTGTCATGGCCAACAGAAGACTGATAATGGTGCTTGAGTCTGAGCTGAAAAGTAAGAAATTGAAGACTAGTGAAGATGAAGCTATGATCAAGATTCTGAGGAGATACATTGATAACCCTGAAGCCAATTTTCCTAAAACTCAAATCAACAAAGATGACTTGGGTGATGATGAGCAGAAGAAAGATGGTCAAAATCCTTCTGGCTCAAACTCAAGTCAATCTAGCAAGGCAATTGGTGGAAAAAGTGATAGTGAGAAAGAGAATAAGAAGAAAAGTGGATCTGAGACTCAAAGGAGGGGTGGAAGGAGACAAAGACAAAAGAATGATACCTCACAACCCCTCCAAACCCTAAATATCCAAATACCAATTGCTAAACCTTCACATTCAACCTCATCAAAAACTGCTCAACCTCAAATCTCTACGTCTAAATATTTCTACAAGCTCACTGCAAACTCTCTCCTCAAAACTCAAATCACTCACAGCCATACTTCTCTGAAAAGACTCAAAATTGTACCTTCATTCAAGCCACCTCATAAAACACACTTCAAAACAGTTGGAATAGGTCCAAAAGAAGCCAAGGTCAAGAGAAGATTCAGAAGACAAAGAAGATAAAGAAGAAGACAACTAATAGCTGAATTTCTCAATGATCATGGATTTGGTGAAAAGGCCATCTGGAACAGATATGATCAAGATGATTTCCAACCTCTAAATATTGTTGATTTAGATGAAGACTACTTCCAACAGCTAGCTGAAAGAATGGTCAGAGTTTGGGTTGTTAACATCAAAGAAGTTAGAATCTACTACAGTGATGGGTCCTTTGAACAACTTGGAAATAGACTAATGGCTTCTCTCTCAATTATTGAACTAAAAAGGGTACTAAGCTTGATGAATGGTAAAGATTCAGCCACTAAGGCATGGAAAACAGTATTGGCAGTGTTTGTGGTTAACAGAGAGGAGATGAGAGATGAGCATAGAGCTTTGCTAGCTGAAAAGAGGAGAAAGTATGAGCATGACATTGATGAGTATATTAGAAGATCAGAAGAGTTGAAGGTAGCAGGCAAGAGCAGAATATCAAAGGATGGAAGATTTCTGAATATAAAAGCTGGGTCTTTGTCAAGATACAGGATAGGGATGTTAGCTAGTTATCCTAAGCTAGATTTGCTGAAAATAATAGAGGCTCTAACTGACACCCCCATCCTAGAAGAATTAGAAATACTTGTACAGATTAAGAACATAATTGAGAAAGGATCAGAAAGCTCAGTCTTTACTTAATTATTGTAAACTGTCAAATGTCCAATGTACAAGTGTTGTATCAGCTTTTGTATTGTTTTATTTTCATTCTTTAACTTGGGGTTAGTCTTGTTAACAGGCATGAATTTGTGATAAGCAATCTTCTCACAAATTGGGGGAGATTGTTGTGCAAGACATGCCTGTATCATAACAAGACTAAATCATATTGACAACCCTAAGATTAGTTGTATTGTAACCTTAATCTGTAATTTATACTTGTAACACTTAATGTCTGTAAAATGCAAATGGAGCAGACTGGAGCATTTTTCCCTAAACAGTGTCAAGCCTAAGAATTCTATCTGGAAGAAGATCAAGAAGTTCATGCCTCAGAAGAATTATGAAGAAGCTTGGAGTTGAATAATTCTGTTTGATGAAAAACATTCTAAGTCAAGATCTCTACAAGTCACAGAATTAGTGTTATAGAGAAGTCATTCGAGAACTCAGAAAGACCTATCGAGAACTCAGGAATTGTCTATCGAGAACTCAGGAAATGCTATTGGAGATATCGATAAGTCAGATACCCATTCGAGAACTCAGAGATATCGACAAGTATACATTCATTAGAGAACTCTGAGTTATCGATAAGCCAAAGTCCATTAGAGAACTTTGAGTTATCGATAAACCAAAATTCACTAGAGAACTCAGAGTTGTCGATAAGTCAAGTCAACAATGAAGTTTCAGAGATATCGACAAGCCAACATGCCTATCGAGATGTCGAGTTCTCTACAGCTTAATTGGAGATCTCGAAGTGAAGAAATTTCTCTAAGTACAGAATTGCAGAACAGTTCAATATCCAAGGTTGCAAATCAACAAACAATTCACACAACTGGATTGACAAGTCTACAAAAAGCAGCTTGAGAGATGTGCAGGATTAATGGTGAAGATTAACTGACAAAGGAGGATCAACCAATACACAGTGGATGAAGATATGCTAATCTAGATATGGAAATCTCACTTTTCCTTTAAATAGAAGTGATTAGTGACAGGTTAGAAAAGTGATCAGCACTTCTTATTGTTCACTGTGTAAATCAAAGTTAACTATCATACAAAGTTAACTGAGGTCCTTTGTTTAAGATAGGACTGAATAGATTAGAAATTGTATTATCTCTCAAGAAAGAAGCTAAGTTCTAAACCAAGAACTTATAGATTTTGTAGCAAAACACTGCTTGATTTTTAATATAAAATTAAGTGAGTTTTGAAGATCTTTATTTTACATATTTGCATTGTTATTTATGTTTAACATCTATTCTACAAAATCATTGATATCAACCAACTGCTAAACCCAAAGTCGATCAAAAAGTAAACATTTAAGCCAAAACACATTCACCCCCTCTGTATTGTATTCATATCTAACAGCCTCCCAAAACACATTCACCCCCCTCTGTGTTGTATTCATATCTAACAGCCTCTTAGTGTGTTCCTTATATATATATATATATATATATATATATATATATATATTCCACTCTATTTTGTTAATTCACTCTATTTTCCACTTAAGAGTTTGTTTGACGAGTTTTTGGAGATGCTCTTAGGATTCTAAATCTAAACGCAAGATTATTGTGCTTAATTTGTCTTTTTAAGAGTAACTCCAAGAACTTGGCTATTTGGAGTCTTAAAGTACAATATAAGGAATAGTTTGTAGGGAATGGATACATGGAATATTGTTGAAGCTGAGATTAGTTATTGATGTCTTAAATTATTAGGATCCAATATTTTATATTAAATTAAAAAAATTAACTAAGAAACTGTGGGAAATACTCTGACTACCACTACTAGTGTAATAGTGTAGATGAAAAATAATAAAAAAAATAGACAAATTTGGACGCACTAGCTATAATTTTCATTCCCATGTTCATATGTTTTGCATCTAGTGAACATAATATGATTTCTTTGGTCTTGTCATATCTTTTTGGAAATTTTTTTGGTTGAATTTTATAGCAAACGCACGAATGGGTTGGGGGGGATTGGGGCAGACATTGTGGATGTTAATTTCATAGCAAGTGTTTAATAAGTGCAACATAGAAGAGATAAACATTAAAACGAGGTCCAGAACAGAATCTTCATTTTCGGAGCAAAGTTGATGTGAAAAAATAAGTCTGTTCCTCAAAACACATATATAGGAATAACACGGAAATCAGCACCAAGGAATTATTGTCTTTTCAGTTCATTCTGCTCTGTAAATATAAAATCTGTTCTGGAAAAAACATTTTCCTCAAATGACTAATTACAATAAAATAAATAAATAAATGAGAATCACAGCAACTGAGTTTCAAAAGCATATAACAAGATAATATTTGAAGGTATTACAAACTGCGATGATTAGTGCAACAAAAGAGAAAAAAGATTACAAAGTACATTTCAACAGAAAGCCAAGTATATAAGACTGATGGTACAATAATGAAACAGAAAACTTCTGAAGAACAGAATAGTCACGCTAAAAATGCACAAAACAAGAACAGCTTCATGCAGTAGTACCAAGGTAGCCTGAGCATTTAGCTAATATAACAAAGCAACATCATCTCTCTGTAGTCAAACTTAGCATTGACGATTCATCACCTGACACAGAAATAGCAAAACAAGGAAGAAGTTAATTTGGAACAAAGAATATTTCTATTTTTTGTAAACAGATGTTTTATTTATAAAAGAAAATAAAGGACACATTTTTACGACTAATTTACCAATAGAAGTTCAGATTTTATCACCGGTCTCCACTCTAAATTACTCCATATTTTAATAAGATAAAACAGAGTATACCTTATCAGCATTTTCAGCAACAACATTTCTTTTGCTGACCGGGACAAGTGTTTCAACATAACTACAGGAATGTTCATAGTAGAACTGCCCATATTTAAAAATGTACATCCTTTCTTGTGTGTGGAGGTTATAGAAAAACAAGCTATTATCCGTATCATTGTCAACCATAAGCAGAAGATCATCTTTAAAATATCCACACGGACGTGCAAATCCAGTAGATTGTTCAACAACGTAATGCTTAGTCCAGGATTCTCTGTTCCCGTAATCATTCATCAGCCATATGTCAAAGTCTGGGGGATATTCCGTGGGGCTGTGAGGAACAATTAGACCCAGTAGATCATTTATTACCTCAAGCTGGCCCTTCTTTGCATGCAAAATTCTACGAGGCTCCAGTATGCTGTTCAATTTTAATTCCTCACGCTCAAGATCAAATGCCACGACTGCTACGCAAACGTCGGTAACATTTTTAGGATTTACAGCCAGCCAGTGAAATGCTCCCTTTAAAAACAATGTTCTAGTAGAATGACCAAAATGAAGCGGCAAAAAAGGATCACTTTCCAAAGACATATGATCAGGACCATCACAAGGTAAAGCCTTTGCATCAAGGACAGTCCAAGAGTCTGTGCTCATTTTGTAAACCTCGATTTGCATTATGAAAACATCACTGGGCGAGGGTAAAGTTATATTGCCAGAAGAATAGTAGGAAATAAACCTCACTACCTTGTACTCATTACTTTGAGGGGAATAACCAAATGCAAAAACAGGGAAAAGTTGTCTCTCTGGAGCATCAATCTTGGGTTTTGGAAGATATCTGTTATCTCTTGTGACAGGATTCCAAAGAATAATGTGAGATCCCCATTGTTCGCCAATCATTTCAAGAGAAGCACAAAACAGACCATTGCAGCTGCCTATGACAGAGGTAGGGATTGTGAGGGGATTACTCTGTCTCACACGCCGAATAGAAGTTACAGAATTGTCTTTGGTACCTATCAGGATGTGCTCGCTTCTGTCTCTATAATTCCCATCAATGACAAGAATACTAACCGAACAAGAGGTGTTGGTCTTGGATGAGGAGTTGTGGTTGACATGACTGGCTATAAATGTAGGGCTTTTGATCAGCTCGTCAAATGATTTGCAAACACATTTGCAACTTAAGAGCGACCTCATTGGAAGTTTTAAGAAGATTTCACAAAGAACTTCGACTGGTAAATCAGATAGTGATTGATTCCCCCCATGAAAGTTTGGAAGCTCCATCACTGTTACCATACCTCTCAACAATGAAAGCAGTATATACCTGAAAAAAATCTGGGCATTATATACATTAAGAATTTCTACAGAACGCAATAAACATAGACTAAAGCAAAAAACATGAGAAGCCACCAGACCCTTTCATTGAGATATAAATGCCAAGGGAAAGATGTAGTCGTCGTATTCTTAAAACAAGCGTAAATGTAGTTTAATGATAAAATGATAATATAATTGATCAGGCGTAAAGCATGGTAGAGCTAGGAACTAAAAATGTGGAATTCGTGGATTCACAGAAGTCAACAATACTATTTTGTTTCGTAGTTTACTGCAAAAAAAAATTCTCAACCTCAGTTTAGAGTAAATAAAATTTCTGTAAATTCATATAAAACCTTAATTTCAGATTGCTATTTCAAAATCATGATGTAGAATCCAAGGTCTACCAGAATCGGTAACTAGTGTTGAATAATAAACACTGTGTGTGAAAAAACTTACATGAGAATTTTGTAAAATAATGGGACTATCGGATGTTTACCTAAAGGACATGTCCTATAGTTCACTCCCGCAAATTGGTGGGGCAATGAAAGGACGAAGAGGTGTCTTATTTTCAAACAGTGGATTCGATATGGATTCCGTGTCTGTGTTCCCTGCTGTGTCCACGAGGATGCTGACAGGAAGTGCCGTGTTGGAATAATATGACCCCCAAAGCTAAATAATTAATCAAACTTATTTAATATACTAAATGTAATAAACAAAAGAAGATATTATTTGATTAAACCTAGAAGACTGATACTAATCAATTAACCCACAACACGAACATACAAAGTATGATGGCATGTTTTAATATAAAATTTAACAGACTATCTAATAAATACATCTAAGGATAATTTCTTAAGCAAAGCTTCAATCTGTTACCTTTACTAATACTAAGATAAAACATTGAAACTCCTATTTCATACTTCGTTCATATATACCAAAGAGGGGAAAGAGATTGATAAACATGCACAATTTGAAGTTTAGAAACAATTCAATCAATCACAAAATTAAGTTAAATATTGAGTATTAAAAAGACGAAAGACTTACCCGAGAAGATGACCAAATCTTAATTGCCGGAAGAGTGAGAGAAGGTAGTGTTTCCTCTTTTTTCTTCTTGGCAACCGGATAACAAATATACTCCGTTCAACTCTTATAAATAATAAATGTGCATGTATCAAGATAAACCAAATGGACACTAATCGCCTTGATAGCGTGCCACGTTGATATTTTTTTTATACACACACTTTCAACTCTCTTAAATAATACACGTGTATATATCAAGATAAACCAAATGGGACACTAATCATCGTGATAGCATGCCACGTTGATTTTATATATATATATATATATAAATATATATTTTTTGCATGCAGATTTTAACCCCTCTCCCCCGATTATAATGGATTATGGTCCATTTTAGCACAATTTAAATTAAAAGTGACCAAAATAGCACTCTGGAAATAATGACCCTTATAGGCACATTGATAATGCATATTCATCATGCGTTACCATCGAAACGTAAATCAGGGTTGCATTACAGGGTTGCATTACTGTGACAATCACCTGAAATTCAATGCTAACACATAGATTTTGCGTTTGTAGCTTTAACCACATCTATTTTTGTGCTATTTTAGGCATTTTATCAATTACTATCGATTTCTTTTCAAATTTGTTGTTTTCTTATACCCCTTCCACCTTTCTCATTACAAGTAACATCCCACATCAATTAGTATGTAAGTTAGAGGCCTTAATTACAACTAATGTATAACAAAGTTGGTAGCTCTTGGAAAGAAACGTGGTGGGTTGTTGAGCAACCCGCTGTGCATTGGGTTGTGGTTGTTTTTTTTTTTTTGCCAAAATTGGGTTGTGGTTTTAAAGCGTTACAAATGGTATCAGATATCTCCCCGATCGGAAGTACATTGGCACTTCCCCAGGGCCGATGGTTTGCTTGTGGGCTCGACCAGATGTTGACTCTGTATGGTGGAGTGTTGTTTGTAACATCTAACATCAATTAGATTCGATAACTTTGAGGCCTTTATAAGCACACATTTATAACTAGTATATAACAAAGTTAATAGTATCTCGGAACGACTTGTGGTGGGTTGTTGAACAAATTAGTATGTGTTGTGTTGCAGGTTTAGGATACTAACATATATACACATACTTGCAAAAGTGTAGGAATTTAACAAAACTTTCCGCTAGATCACAAATATAAATTTTATAGAGATTTCTTTAACAATAAAGTGCATAATCCATGATTTCTTGACCCCGTGAATATTCATAGTATATAACCGTGAAAATATATATTAGAAGATTTTACTTAGGATCTCTCTATGCAAAAAGTATAACCTTGCACGCTAGAGAAGTCTCTTTAAGCAAATTTTGCATATCAATGTTACCAAGTCTAAATCACTAAGAAAATTATATAATATAATACCTGCAGTTGTTATTGTTATTTGTTACTCCCTCCGTCCCTTTCAATTGTTTACATTTTTTAGAGAGTGTTCGATACGCATTTTAAGGTGTATATTACGTATAGTTCTATAATTTTTTTTTACAATTTGTTTTTTCTGAATAAAAATTAAAACATTTAACTTTTATTCAGAAAAAGAAAATTATAAAAATAAGTTACATAATTATACTTTTTATGCACCTTAAAATGCGTGTCAGACACTTCCTCAAAAATGTAAACAATTGGGAAGGACTGAGGGAGTAGTTGACAATGAAAATGTTTAAAAGCAAACACATCATCTCTTTCTTACTTAGAGATAAAAATTAGTATATAAGCTATGGTCTTGTTTGTTGCAATAAATTTGTAATTATTTGGGCAATTTGAACTTCCATGAAATTAAGTCGCAACTCATAGTTCATAGTTCCAAAAATAGTAATTTATGTGTATGGTTAAGTACCATGTAACTAAACATAGCTAAATTTGAAAATTTTAATCATTTAATAATTAAATAACTATGTATCTTTTTAGTACCTATAGGACATGTTTAACTGGATCTTTATGTTTTAGCGTCACTACAAAAATGAAAAAAATGCCTATTGATAATGCGGATATATTTATCAATGACAATGAATAATAATAATAATAATAATAATAATAATAATAATAATAATAATAATAATAATAATAATTTACAAAATTCTACCAAGTAAAGATCATATCTCTCCATTAGAAAAAATATCATTTCTCACAAGTTATTATGGGAATTAATAATATTACAGCCGATTATATATATATATATATTAAAACAATTCAACTGTAACAAATTTCAAGATCTGTATATATCTTTCAACTTCATAAAAGTTATATTTTACCTGTAATCAACAGTGGATAAATAGTAAATTTATAAAGTAAAAAAAAATTAGGACATGCCTCGAGCATCCCATGAATCTTGACTCTAGGTTGCAGTGGCGAAATAGCAAATTTATCAAGTAAAAAAATGTAGGACCTTCCTTGAGGATCCTATTAATCTTGTGCTCAAACCATTGATACAAGGAATGCGGTACGGTCCCGAGAATCGCGAATCAAATCGTTCGTCCCGGAACACGGTTCGTTTCCGTCTCAGATCGCCGGAATTCGTGTTTGGTTCGTCATTTCCGGCGACCTATCCGACGACCCATGTGTTATTCCACCCCGCAACCCATCCCGTCGGTCATCACCGGAGAACTTCCTTGGCTGATCTGTTATGAGAGACCAAAGAGCAGAAAGGAAGAAAGAAGAGGAGAGATTAAAGAAGAGGAGAAAGAAGTGGGATGACGAAGCGATATGTATACATACATGCGTGTACCTATATGAATGTATGTGGACTATATGCAATCTTCATTTATTAATCATTTTAGTAAAAAAAATTGTACAATAATAAGTTATTTAATTCTAAAGCTGTAAGGCACCTTATTCTAAAAAACAAGCTGTAACACACTTGTATATAAAATTGATTTAATTTGACACTAATAGATAGACAAAATAACTAAAAAAAAATCAAATAAACAATAAAAAAATTAAAAATTAAAAATGTTTAAAATTATTACTTTTAGTCTACTAATTAGACTCTTATTTTATATTTATTAAAACAATATAGTATTTGAATATTAAATAAAATTCTCTATATTACATTTTAGTATTTATATTTTTAATTTTTTTATTTATGAAACACTCATATTTACTTATAAATAATTTTATCCAAACACCTAAATAGCTTATATGATATATTCTATCGACACATTTTCTAATTTAAAGCACAAAATTTTAAATGAATATAAAAAGAACATCACAGAAAATTTCTAAGGTCATCACATTAACGTAACCCATATTTCCTATATATACACTTTATACATACATCTTCTCTTATTCCAACCAAAATATACTACAGTAATGGCTTTTGGCAAAAAAAACACAAGGCAAAGAGAAAAAACACAATCCACAGAGTGGGAGCAATCTCAGAATCAAGCATCAAACGAAGATTTTATTGATCTTGAAGTTGAAACTCAACCACTAGAAAATACAAGTGAGGAGAATCATTCACAAATTCATAAAAAGCCTCTGTTAGATGAAGTTACAATGGTGGAAGCACAGAAAGGAAAAAATGCAGGAGGAACAAAAAGGTGGAAATGCAACCACTGTAAGAAAAGCTATAGCAGTTCATATACAAGGATACATCTGTTGGAATAATCTTAAATTTAGTTATTAATTATTTGTTTATTTAATTATTAGATATTTAGCAATGATTAATTATTAGAGAAAAATATTATTTTAGAATTGTTTAGTAGTGGGGTAGTGGAGTTATGGAGTAAATTATGGACATGTAATTTACCCATTAATTAGTAGTGGTTAGTTTTAGTAATAGTTAGTTTTAATATGTTTGTAAAGCCTATATAATGGCTAGTTTACCTTGAGTTTTAAGAGAAAGAAAAGAAATAACAAGAAATATAGCAGTACAAGTTCTCTGCAAAATGTATGTGTCTTTTTCTTCTCTAAGTTTTTTTCCAACATGGCATCAGAGCTATATGTTCTAGGGCTTGTGAGACTTTTATAAAAATACATACATTTATATATATATATATATATTAAGTATTTATGTGTGATTTCAAATGGAATTAAAAATTTCTCCATATATATTTAGTGAAGTATCAAGATGAAATGATAGGTGGAAAAGAAAAGAAAAGCAAGAGATCAATGAGGGAGGAAGAAATTGGAGGAAAAAATGAGGGACTGCTATTAGCTAAAGCTTCATCCTCAAAAGGCACAGGTAACAAAGTTCAATGCAACCATTGTCATAAGATGGGACATGAAGAAAAAGACTGCTGGTACAAAGGAAAGCCACAATGCTACAAATGCAAAAAATATGGGCATCTGGCGAAGAATTGTAGATTTCAGAATGATGAAGAAAGGATGGCACAATTGATCGAGGGAGAACCACTCCTTTAGAGTTGTGGAGAGAAAGTGCTTCAAAGTGTTTTTGGAGAGAAAGTGCTCCAAAGTGTTTTTGATGAGATAGTGCATCAAAATTGATGGTGGTGAGAAGTGCATCACAGGCGAAGAGAAAGTGCTTCGTAAATTTAAGATTATGGGGGTGAATGTTGGAATAATCTTAAATTTAGTTATTAATTATTTGTTTATTTAATTATTAGATATTTAGCAATGATTAATTATTAGAGAAAAATATTATTTTAGAATTGTTTAGTAGTGGGGTAGTGGAGTTATGGAGTAAATTATGGACATGTAATTTACCCATTAATTAGTAGTGGTTAGTTTTAGTAATAGTTAGTTTTAATATGTTTGTAAAGCCTATATAATGGCTAGTTTACCTTGAGTTTTAAGAGAAAGAAAAGAAATAACAAGAAATATAGCAGTACAAGTTCTCTGCAAAAATGTAGGTGTCTTTCTTCTCTGAGTTACAATAATATAAGATCCTGGAAAGGGTCATTCTCTAACACCTTGAGGTTTTAGAGTAACTGGTTACTCAACATGGTATCAGAGCTTAGGCTGGCGGGAGAACTAAGGTTCGATTCCCAGCCACCCCCAATATTCTCACAATTTATTGTGGACACTAAAGGCAATTAATACCCCAAAGATGGGTGCCGGTGTTCCACTCTTCGACCCATAAATGGGCTTTCGAGTGAGGGGGAGTGTTAAATATATGATCCTATTGGGGCCTTCCTCTAATACCTTAAGGTTTTAGATGAGCTGGTTACTCAACAAATCACCACTTTTTTGGTGCTCCCGTGGGTGTCAAAGCCGAAATCGCTCGCTGCACGGTGATGTTAACAAATCGGACACTACTACAACAACTAAAAAAGAAAGTTGAAGAAGCTGAGAAAACTGGTATCTCTCCCTCACTAACAAGGTATACTGTTAACAACAAACTTACAGGCATAAGTAATAACCCTATTGAGAAGGCCTTTGGTGCTATTGAGCGGCATGATGTTGATATTGCAATAGTACGATTCTTATGTGCAAATGGGATTCCGTTTAATGTTCTTAGAAGTCCAGAGATGGCCTTAATGACGAATGCAATCAAAAATGCTCCTAAAGACTAACAAACATCCTTCTGCTGATAGAGCCAGGACATCACTACTTGATGATTGTAAGCCTGTAATTGAAAAAGAGTGTGTTCCGATCAGTGATACTTGGACGATGCTGGGTACTTCCATAATCTCTGATGGGTGGACAAACATTAAAAAAAAATCACTGATCAATGTTATTGCATCCAACAGTCGTGGCTCCATGTTTCTCTATGCCGAAGATTTTTCAGATGTGGAAAAAACCGGAAAAGAAATCTCCAACTTCCTACTCAAAGCAATTGACGAAGTGGGCTCTTCCAATGTTCTGCAAGTAATCACAAATAATGCAGCAAACTGTAAAGCTGCCGGAAAGGAAATCGAAAAGGTACATAAACACATCTTTTGGTCCCCATGTGTTGTACATACCTTGAATCTGATATTTAAAGATTTTGCTGTTGCGTTTCCATGGATGAATGATACCTACATGAGAGGAAAAAATATTGTCAAGTATTTTATAAATCATTCTCATGCTCACTCTATTTTTCGAAATCATTCTGGACTTGAGTTGTTAAAAGTTGCAAAAACAAGATTTGGGTCACATCATATGTTATTGAAGAGGTCAACACAATGCAGAGAAGCATTAGTTACTACTGTTTTTGTTCGAGCTTGGAAGGATTAGTTGAATTCTGGTGATGAACGAACAAAGGAGTTGGGCAGAGAAGTTACAGCGGCAATAAAAGATGAAGTGTTTTGGGATGAAATTGATAACATCTTGGCTATTACTAAGCCAATATACCGAATGATTAAATTCGCTGATGGGGAAGGACAAAAAATGGGAGAGATATACGAAAAGATGGATTGTATGATTGGGGGCGAGGTAATGAAAAATAATAAACATGAAATTGATCATGAGAAAATGAACGAGATTATGTTTTCCAGGTGAGAAAAAATGAATATCCCAGTGCATTGTTTGGGATTTGCTCTCAATCCATATTATTATGATACCAATTACTTGCAATCTCCTGCCCCCGGTGGGGAACCTAGACGAGCTCCAAATTGTGATCGAGAGGTTGTTTAAGGAGTGCTTAAAGCTTTTGATAAGATTGGAGAAGATGAAGAGGAAAGAAGGGTGTTACGTCATCAATTGGCTAGTTTTCAAGGTAAGGAAGGTATGTTTGGATCACTTGCGGCGAAAATTGATGCTGTGACAATGAGTCCTATATCATGGTGGTCTACCTATGGGGCTGAAACACCACAATTATCGGAAATAGCTATTAAAATCTTGTCGCAGCCTATAAGCAGCTCTTCTGCTGAAAGGGTGTGGAGCACATATTCTTACATTCACAACATAAAAAGGAATCGGCTTAATTCTGTGAGGGCAGACAAATTGGTGTATATTCATACCAATATCAGGCTCATTTCTCGTTTCACATCAAGTTATAAGGAAGGTCCATATAGAAAATGGGATATTGATGCGGAGAATTCGTATTTGGAAGATTCAATGGCTAAGCTCGATGAACTAAGATCGAAGGATGATGGGATTGAAGAAAAGAGTGAGACTCCTGTGATATCTGCTTCCAAGAGAAAGAGATATTCAGACTAGTTAAAGTCTGATTTTTTTTTATTTATGGCTTATAAACTCTATGTAGTGTGACTAGTATGATTGTATGACTAAGTTATGAAATCTGAATTTTGATCTTTTAACTTTAAAGTAAATTGCCTGAAGCATGCTATTTTAAATCTTTGTATTTTAAAGTAAAATTATGAAATTTAAATGTTTGATTTCTTTGACATTTGTTGTAGCAATATTAAAATAAATCGTACCCGTACGTTCCCTCGTCCCCGTGCGTTCCCTCGTCCCGGATTCATCCAAAACAACCTTCCGCGTATCCGAATTCGTACCGCGTCTCGAATCGAATCGCGTACCACGTAACATTGGCTCAAACCCATTGGTGGAAACCTTCCCCTACACCAAAACAAAAGCAATAAAGTTGTGATTTCAGCAATTGTTATAATTGAAAGGATGCGACATAATTACATAGTACAAAAATCATATAAAGTTATAACCTTTGATTGCTATCCTTGATGCCGAACAGAGAATTAAAATATAGGTTAATATACATTATTTTATTAGTTAGGATTAGTTGTGATTGTAATTTATTTTAAAACATTATTTTATTAGTTAGGATTAGTTGTGATTGTAATTTATTTTAAATTTATTTCATATATATTAGCAGGCATATACTAGAATAAGGTAGAGAACAAGAAAATGATGTTTTACTTTATTAAGAAAACTTTTACTTGATTCTTTAAGTTTAAGGGGTTTAACCCTATATAAGGAAATGAAAAATTTATTATAAGAAAATAATTGATTATTATATTTAATTGAGTTGCGATCCTAAAAAACTCTTCTCTTCTACAGTTGAGAAATCATAGGATAGTGATTCTTCTCCGGCTGAATCACTTTAGGGCGTGGATTGTCCACAGTTAATCCATACAATAATCTATCTTATTATTGTTTTTCCTTCTTGTCCTTACATCAAAGTGGTATTAAGAGCTTAAGTTTCGACATCGATTTCTATATTTGTGTGAGATTTAGGGGTTTCAAAAAAGAAGTTGCGATTCTCAGTCACTATTCACAATACTGCTCGTCCAGCACTATGAAAAAAGAAGTTGCTATTCACATCACTGCTCATCCAGCATTATTCATACTGTTCATTGCCACTGCTATCTTTATTCTTCATACGAGAAAAGACTTTTTTGGCTAGAATGAAAGAGATGCTTAATATTATGACAATAAACAACCACCTTTGACATTATGGAGCAAAACAATTTGAGATCATGAAATTTAGAGAATAAATTTAAAGACTTGAGTTTGCAAATGAAAGATGTGCATGATTTATCATGGATAAACTTGTTGTACGACATGATCCTCCACCTGTAAGAACTACCTAAAGGTGAAATAATGTGAAACTTGAAGTGTTGAATTTCATGCAGAAATGGTGCAAAGAACACCATTTAACCACCATGCAGATGATGATTGGTCTAAGATTGAAGTTGTGAGCAAGAAAACTGACATCATCGTGGTAAATCATATTGATTTTCTTGGAGAAGATGAGTTATTGAGAACTATTTCCATGCCAAAATATATTATCCTTTCCCCTTTACTTCCCCAGATACTACTAATGGGGTTGAACGGTGAATTGTCACTTCAAGAGTTGATTCCTAAATTTTATAAAACTCGAGGATGAGTTTTTTTCCAAGGCAAGGAGAACTATGCAGAACAAAGAATTAAATGTTAGTTTATATGATATACATTCATAGGAATATACTAGATTATGGTAGAGAACAAGACAAGGATTTGTTTCCTTTATTAAGATGATTTTACTTGATGGTTAAGTATAAGAAATCTGCTAAGATGCACCCCCTCCATCCGATAGATAATTGCCATCTCGATATATAGTTAACATTGTTATGGGAAAAAATAGTTTAATTTAAATAAATTAAGGTGAAGAAAAGGCAAGGAAGTGGGGTAAGTTAGTAGGACACATTTTTTTTTTTTTGGACTCATTAATATTAGTAAAGTAAAATATTGCTATTTTAAGAAATTTACCAATATATTGGGACATCCCAAAATATAAAGTGTTAATAACCTATTGGGACGGAGGGAGCAATCTTTTATTATTAAGAAAACGCTAATTAGTATATTGAGAATTGATTCTATCTTGTTATGGATTCCAATCCTCAAAAACTCTTCATTGAGAAATCCTGGTGTAGTGGATCTTCTTGGGTTGAATCACCTTGGGGTGTGCATCTTCTGCGGTTAATTCACATAATTAATTATCTTTTCCTAGTTATTATTATTTTCTGCATATAACTTTGTTCGTGTCATGTGGATTAATAAAAATATACTGATTTTAAATAAAAAAAATACTTGGAAGAGCAATTAATATAGTAAACATGTTAGGCAAAAAGAATGCTTATCTTAGTGCTACGTATACGAGTAATAGGTGTTGAAGAAACATATCACCTACTGTGGTGATTACAAAGTTCTAAATATGTACTTCAAGAGACTATTTATAACAGACTATTTAGGACCAATGGTATGAGTTGCAGTATATTGGGTCAAAACTTACATAAAAGTACATCTTCTATGTTCATTGGCCAAGATTCCTAGCTGCTTCTGGGAAATCAAACGGAGCTTGATTTGTTTCTACGTTCATTAAGTTGTTATGAAATAGTCTAGGTTGAGAAAGTATCAGATAAAACACTAGTGTCGCTAAAATTCTGCAGGACATCTCAAATATAGTAGATTGTTTTCGCACTGCGAGGTACCAAGGTTGCAAGGATAAAAAGAAACACATTTCTGTCAAGTACTCAAACTTTAGCAGAACATTTCAATTATAACAATTGCTGAAATCACAACTTTATTGCTTTTGTTTTGGTGTAGGGGAAGGTTTCCACCAATGGGTTTGAGCCAATGTTACGTGGTACGCGATTCGATTCGAGACGCGGTACGAATTCGGATACGCGGAAGGTTGTTTTGGATGAATCCGGGACGAGGGAACGCACGGGGACGAGGGAACGTACGGGTACGATTTATTTTAATATTGCTACAACAAATGTCAAAGAAATCAAACATTTAAATTTCATAATTTTACTTTAAAATACAACGATTTAAAATAGCATGCTTCAGGCAATTTACTTTAAAGTTAAAAGATCAAAATTCAGATTTCATAACTTAGTCATACAATCATACTAGTCACACTACATAGAGTTTATAAGCCATAAATAAAAAAAAATCAGACTTTAACTAGTCTGAATATCTCTTTCTCTTGGAAGCAGATATCACAGGAGTCTCACTCTTTTCTTCAATCCCATCATCCTTCGATCTTAGTTCATCGAGCTTAGCCATTGAATCTTCCAAATACGAGTTCTCCGCATCAATATCCCATTTTCTATATGGACCTTCCTTATAACTTGATGTGAAACGAGAAATGAGCCTGATATTGGTATGAATATACACCAATTTGTCTGCCCTCACAGAATTAAGCCGATTCCTTTTTATGTTGTGAATGTAAGAATATGTGCTCCACACCCTTTCAGCAGAAGAGCTGCTTATAGGCTGCGACAAGATTTTAATAGCTATTTCCGATAATTGTGGTGTTTCAGCCCCATAGGTAGACCACCATGATATAGGACTCATTGTCACAGCATCAATTTTCGCCGCAAGTGATCCAAACATACCTTCCTTACCTTGAAAACTAGCCAATTGATGACGTAACACCCTTCTTTCCTCTTCATCTTCTCCAATCTTATCAAAAGCTTTAAGCACTCCTTGGACAACCTCTCGATCACAATTTGGAGCTCGCCTAGGTTCCCCACCGGGGGCAGGAGATTGCAAGTAATTGGTATCATAATGATATGGATTGAGAGCAAATCCCAAACAATGCACTGGGATATTCATATTTTCCCACCTGGAAAACATAATCTCGTTCATTTTCTCATGATCAATTTCATGTTTATTATTTTTCATTACCTCGCTAATCTCCCCAATCATACAATCCATCTTTTCGTATATCTCTCCCATTTTTTGTCCTTCCCCATCAGCGAATTTAATCATTCGGTATATTGGCTTAGTAATAGCCAAGATGTTATCAATTTCATCCCAAAACACTTCATCTTTTATTGCCGCTGTAACTTCTCTGCCCAACTCCTTTGTTCGTTCATCACCAGAATTCAACCAATCCTTCCAAGCTCGAACAAAAATAGTAGTAACTAATGCTTCTCTGCATTGTGTTAGCCTCTTCAATAACATATGATGTGACCCAAATCTTGTTTTTGCAACTTTTAACAACTCAAGTCCAGAATGATTTCGAAAAATAGAGTGAGCATGAGAATGATTTATAAAATACTTGACAATATTTTTTCCTCTTATGTAGGTATCATTCATACATGGAAACGCAACAGCAAAATCTTTAAATATCAGATTCAAGGTATTTACAACACATGGGGACCAAAAGATGTGTTTATGTACCTTTTCGATTTCCTTTCCGGCAGCTTTACAGTTTGCTGCATTATCTGTGATTACTTGCAGAACATTGGAAGAGCCCACTTCGTCAATTGCTTTAAGTAGGAAGTTGGAGATTTCTTTTCCGGTTTTTTCCACATCTAAAAAATCTTCGGCATAGAGAAACATGGAGCCACGACTGTTGGATGCAATAACATTGATCAGTGATTTTTTTTTAATGTTTGTCCACCCATCAGAGATTATGGAAGTACCCTGCATCGTCCAAGTATAACTGATCGGAACACACTCTTTTTCAATTACACGCTTACAATCATCAAGTAGTGATGTCCTGGCTCTATCAGCAGAAGGATGTTTGTAGTCTTTAGGAGCATTTTTTATTGCATTCGTCATTAAGGCCATCTCTGGACTTCTAAGAACATTAAACGGAATCCCATTTGCACATAAGAATCGTACTATTGCAATATCAACATCATGCCGCTCAATAGCACCAAAGGCCTTCTCAATAGGGTTATTACTTATGCCTGTAAGTTTGTTGTTAACAGTAGACCTTGTTAGTGAGGGAGAGATACCAGTTTTCTCAGCTTCTTCAACTTTCTTTTTTAGTTGTTGTAGTAGTGTCCGATTTGTTAACATCACCGTGCAACGAGCGATTTCGGCTTTGACACCCACTGGAGCACCAAAAAAGTGGTGATGTATCCTTGTATATGAACTGCTATAGCTTTTCTTACAGTGGTTGCATTTCCACCTTTTTGTTCCTCCTGCATTTTTTCCTTTCTAAGCTTCCACCATTGTAACTTCATCTAATAGAGGCTTTTTATGAATTTGTGAATGATTCTCCTCACTTGTATTTTCTAGTGGTTGAGTTTCAATTTCAAGATCAATAAAATCTTCGTTTGATGCTTGATTCTGAGATTGCTCCCACTCTGTGGATTGTGTTTCATCTCTCTGCCTTGTGTTTTTTTTGCCAAAAGCCATTACTGTAGTATATTTTGGTTAGAACAAGAGAAGATGTATGTATAACGTGTATATATAGGAAATATGGGTTACGTTAATGTGATGACCTTAGAAATTCTCTGTGATGTTCTTTTATATATTCATTTAAAATTTTGTGCTTTAAATTAGAAAATGTGTCGATAGAATATATCATATAAGCTATTTAGGTGTTTGGATAAAATTATTTATAAGTAAATATGAGTGTTTCATAAATAAAAAAATTAAAAATATAAATACTAAAATGTAATATAGAGAATTTTATTTAATATTCAAATACTATATTGTTTTAATAAATATAAAATAAGAGTCTAATTAGTAGACTAAAAGTAATAATTTTAAACATTTTTAATTTTTAATTTTTTATTGTTTATTTGAATTTTTTTTAGTTATTTTGTCAATCTATTAGTGTCAAATTAAATCAATTTTCTATAAAAGTGTGTTACAGCTTGTTTTTTAGAATAAGGTGCCTTACAGCTTTAGAATTAAATAACTTACTATTGTACAATTTTTTTTTACTAAAATGATTAATAAATGAAGATTGCATATAGTCCACATACATTCATATAGGTACACACATGTATGTATACATATCGCTTCGTCATCCCACTTCTTTCTCCTCTTCTTTAATCTCTCCTCTTCTTTCTTCCTTTCTGCTCTTTGGTCTCTCATAACAGATCAGCCAAGGAAGTTCTCCGGTGATGACCGATGGGATGGGTTGCGGGGTGGAATAACACATGGGTCGTCGGATAGGTCGCCGGAAATGACGAACCAAACACGAATTCCGGTGATCTGAGACGGAAACGAACCGTGTTCCGGGACAAACGATTTGATTCGCGATTCTCGGGACCGTACCGCGTTCCTTTTATCAATGGGAGAAACCAAATGCAAGAGCAAGAATAGGGAGAAGATTTGGATCATCATTCTTAGGTTTTGGAAGATACCTATTATCTATTGTGGCAGGATTCCAGATCATGATGTGAGATCCCCACTGTTCATCAGAAATATCAATGGAAGCACAAAACAAACCATTGCAGCTGCCTATTACAAAGATAGGGGTTGTGAGGGGATTACTCTGTCTCACATGCGAAGTGGAGATTTCATTGTTGTCTTCAGTTTCTATCAGGATGTGCTCACATTCTTTATAATCCTCATCAATGGCAAGAATATGAACCGCACAATAGGTGTCACAATAGGTGTCGGTACTGGAAGTAGAGTTGTGAATGACATGGCTGGCTATAAATGTAGGGCTTCTTATCAGCTCGTCAAATGATTTGTACACATATTGGCAACTCAACAACGACCTCACTGGAAGTCTTAAAAGGATTTGACTAAGAAGTTTGACTGGTAAGTCATATAGTAACTGATTCCCACTACAAAAGTTTGGAAACTCTCTCACTGTCACCATACCTCTCTACCATGAAAGCAGTAGATACCTGAAAAAGTCCGAACTTCATTGAAAGCAATAAAACAAGGACCAAAGAATGAAAAAACGACAAGCCACCAGATCCCATTATAAAAAATACCAAATGCTAAAGGGAAAAGTGAAGCAGTCATGTTCTACAAACAATCTTATGTGTAATTCAAAGGTAAAATAATACTATAGTTGATCAGGCGTAAAGCATGGTAGAGCTAGAACTAAATTGGGATTTCTGATGCTTACCCAAAGGACATGTATAGTTCACCCCCAGTGTATTGATGGGGCCATGAGAAACAGAGGGCGGACAAATTTCATGAAGAACACTTATCTAAGTTTATATAATTAGAATAAATTATATTGCAAGTACATAAAATTAATTACTTAAACATATAATTCAATAGAATTTCCGAATAGTTAAATATGTGTTAGTAATTTTTCAAAGGCCAGGATGAAAACAGTTGGCCACCCAGCATTTAAAAATTTTAGCTAATAGATCAGAAAATTAGCTAATGGATCAATGTTTACATGTTACCGTCTAGGTACATTATGTACATGTTAGACATTTATATTGACTGTATCGTGTTCTCCCCTGTTTCCTTTTATGTTTTCTCGATAATTGCTCCTCCCTTCCGGATACCCTAACTTCTCCTGCTTTGCATATCATTCTTCTTTACCGGTCTCTATTCTATTTCAAATCTTCTCATTACAAAACCATCACTTTTTTTCTTCCCCCACCATCAAATTTTTCTAGTGAAATTAAGGAAAAGTGTCTGATTTCAAACAGCGGATCCAGTACAGATTCCATTTCGCGTTCCGTGTTGACAGTGTTGTGTCAACACGGGTACACAAACTGGAAGCGCCGTGTCGGAATAATATGTCCCCAAAGCTAGATAATAATTCAAACTTATTAACAATACAAAATGTATAAACGAAACAAGATCTAATTTGATTAAACCCAAGAAGATCGATAAATCACAATGTAAGTGCTTATTTTAATTTAAAATTTTAACAGACTAACAGAAACATTTAAGGGATTATTTTTTAAAATGATGATAAAATACAAGTAGTCCTGTATCATGGGCAGTCGATATATAGCTAAAGAGGAAAGAAGTAAAACAGGTATAAGCATGTATAATTAAAGTTTAGTAACAATCCAATCAATAGCAAATTTAGTTTCAGTATTCAGTGTTTTATGCGTACATAAACTAAAATACTTACCCGAGAAGATGACCAAACCCTAATTCCCGCAAGAGTTTAGAGAGGAAGAGAAGGTTGTGGTTCCCTTTTTTCTTCCACGCAACCCAATACCAAATATATTCCGTTTTTCAACTCTTTTAAATAATTAATTTACAAACTTCTTCAATTTTTTTTTATTTTTGATAATCGTAAAATTAAAGGGGAGAGTGATTGTCCTGATAGAAGTTTTTGGAGTAAAGTTTGGGGACTCAAACTTCCAGGAAAGGTGATAAATTTCATATGGAGAATGTGCAGAGAAGTGCTCCCGACAGCTGCAAATCTAATTACCAAGCATGTTAATATTGTTGATAGATGTGCTTGGTGTCAAAATTATGTTGAGGACACGGCCCATGTAATGTTTCTTTGTGATTTTGCAAGAGAGGTCTGGGCTGCTGTAGGTATGCTGAGCCTGATCGCAGAGGACCCTGGAGATACGGTGTTGCAGGTTACTAAACGAATCTTTAACAAGGGTAACAATGAACAGAGGGCTATGTATGGTATGATTTGTTGGGCCTTATGGTACAGGCGAAACAAATGGGTATGGGAGAGAGTGACAGTGTCATCTTTCGGGGTGAAATCTATGGCATTAAACATGAAGACTGATTGGAGCAAGGCTAGGAAGGTTGAGGAGCAACATGAAGTTCAACAACAAATGAGGGTGCATACATGGTGTAAACCACCAGAACAATGGATAAAAATAAACACGGATGCAGCGTGTCATGTGAATGGAGAGATGACTGGCCTAGGATGTGTGGCAAGAGATGATTCTGGTCAATTTGTTCGAGCAAGAAGTAGGAAGGTACAGGTTGGACATCAACCACGAATTGTTGAGGCTTTGAGCATGCGAGAAGCACTCTCCTGGACAAAGGAATGGAGATCGAGCAGGTGTGTTTTTGAAACAGATGCTAAGACACTGGTTGACGCAATCAACAAAGTGAAGGAGAGTCAAGGGGAGTCGATGTTCGATACAATTGTTGATGATTGTAGGGAGTTAATTAAACACTTTGAGGAAGTGTTAATTGTTTTTGTTCCTAGATCAGCGAATAGTGTTGCCCATTTGTTAGCAAAGGGTGCATATTCTATGTCTGGTTTACAGGAGTGGGTTATTACTGCTCCTGATTTTCTCATTTGTAACCTTGATTTAGACATGGTTTGAGTAATGCAAGTACGTTTATTTCAAAAAAAAAAAAAAAAATTAATTTACAATTTACAATATATCACGAAAAACCAATTGGGACACTAATCCGCCTTTTATGAGCACAAATTTGCAATTAATGATACCAAAGCTGCTGTATCTTTTGGACAGATATGTGGGGTTAGTTGTTGAACAAGCCGGTGTTTGGTTGTTAAAATAATCCTGTATGTATCATTCATGAATTATTGGATTTGCAACTAGTATGAAAAAATTACTTATTAATTTGAATAGGGGTGTATAAATAAACCGATCAACCGCATCAAACCGCTCAACCGCTCGCAACCGAACCACATTTGCGAATAATCGTGAAACGCAGGTTGGTTGTGGATTTAAATTTTAAAAACCGCTTATTCACGGTTTGGATGCAGTTTTAAATTCCTGAAAATCGCAAAATCGCAACCGCAACTCGCAACATAAATTTATAATAAAATATATTTTCAAAAATGTAGTTGATATCATATAAATTAATAAGTATACACATTTATCAACTAATTTTAGGTTAATATTAAACTTTCGTTCATAAAATTCACAATCATTATAAGATATATAACCAAACAAATGAAAAATATAATCAACATGTAATTTTTTTTATCCTTTTCTTTTTTCTTTTTTCTCGCCTTCATATTTTTGTATGTTTTTAATATCCTTACTCCACACGGAGCATTATTTTATATTTTATATTTTGAATGTAATTTATCACGTAACTTAAATTTCAATTTACTAATATTCCGAATTTATTTTTTTACAAATTATTAATTATTTTAAAATAAGTGGTTGAACCGCAAACCAATCCGCAATAACCGCAAATTCGCAACCGCAAATGACGCGGTTAACCGCAACCGCATTTGCGGATGCGGTTGCGAATGACAATTTTTTAAAACCGCTCTTCGCGGTTTGGTTCGACTTTTACCCCAAAACCGATCTGATCTGAACCGCGTACACCCCTAGATTTGAAGTAACGGGTCCAAAATATAGGAATACTAACAGAAGATTATATTAATCACCAGTTGCATTAATCCTGTAAATAAAAAGGATAATGATTGTCCGGAGATTAAGATACAGACATGTACTCTTTCCGTCGCCCTCAATTTTTTACATCGGGAGACGGGGGCTGAGCACGCACTTTAATACTCTTATTAAATATAGTTGTATAAATTTTTTTAACATTTTTTTCTTGTAAATAAAAATATAATGTTCAACTTTTTATATAAAAAAAAATTAAAAATAAATTACGGAAATGTACTTTACAGTTGCCTTCAAATGCGTGTCAAACATGTGAAAAAATGTGTGTCAAGCATTTGAAAAAAACTGTTAATAAATGAGAGGGACGGAAGTAGTAATATTTTCTTGGTTTCCAAGAACACAAGATGTGTCAACCGCTTCCAATCGCCACTGCAATTATCAAAATCACTATGTTCTCTAATTTCGTGTTCAAGAGAAAAGTGTATTTGAATTAATTCCAATGTGAATAAAATCATGTGCTAAGGTTTGTCTCAACCTATATTTACTTTATGCTATCAAATTTTTGTGTATTAGCTATTGCTACCCTTTTAATATTTTTTGCACATGCACACACATAAGCCGAGGGTCTTTTGGGAAACAGCCTCGTCATTCTTTGAATGAGTGGAAGACTACGTACATCTTACCCTTCACAGACCCTGCGATAAGCGGGATTTACCGGGTATGTTTGGTTTGATTTAAATCAAGTTTTTGTCGTGTATCCAAAATTTAGAATAAAGTAATTGAATTTAATATGACAATCAAATCTATTCTTAATTAATGGTAGAAAATAAATGCAAATTAATATTTTAATGTCTTGTTATGCATCATTCTCCTCACCTTTGAAAAAAACCTGTCCACGAGTGTTAAAAAAATTGGGAATTAACGGACAAAGAAATTATGTGTGTTGGCACTCAAAGACATCAAATTTCAACTCCATAAGTAAGATGTTCATAAATAACATGTGCAAAATCAGATTTGTTGATATGGTACTCATTCTTAATATAGGTGTGTATGACATTGTTGTTGGAGACATCAACAGTAGTTTTTTGTTGAAAAAGGGCTAAAACTGTTTGGTAAAATTCAAATACTGTTTTTTTAAAAAGTGTTTTTGGCGTAAAAACTGTTGTTAGAAAAAGTAAGGTCCCCATGTTTTTCGAAAAAGCTGTTTTTCATCTTTTGAGGGAAGCAGATGTTGTATTCACCATCAAACCTCATCAAAAACATTATTTTTTTATAAATTTTTATATCAAAATATATACATATTAAAAATATTACCAAATATAGTCATCTGATTTTTTCAACAACAGCCTAAAAATCAACATATTCCACCTCAGAGATGTTATTGCAGTTAGCAACTTCTTCACTTTTAACAGCCTCATCTACCTCTTCGTCCTCAATGTTGAAATAATGAATAAACGTCTTCTTCGTGTTTTTCTTCGATGTTGATTCACAACTTTAGGAGTTTCAAGAATATTGGATTTTTCAACAATTACGGAGAGAGGTTTTATAGGTTTAGATAGAGGATTATGTCAGACACCAAGTTGATCCATAACTGCTTTTAACATTGCCAGCACATCTTGCATTTTGCAAACTCAAATCTTTCAACTAATCCTCTATATTTCTCAATCTTATATTCTTTTGCTCAATATACGTCTCAAGACGACTGTTTACTTCGTCAGCATTAATCATTGCGTAAAACTAAGGGTGCCTCATAAATTTTGGAAAATCAGCGGATGTTTACACAACTATAATTAGGATTTTTGCCTTTATGACGGTTACCGAAGCAGTTTCTTGTGGGCTTCCCATACTGTTGGTGGCAGGATATGGTGGCTGATGGAGCAGTTGTTTGTTTATGACGGTGGTCGTTGGATAATGGTGGTTTACAGTGTTTGGGCGGAGGAATGGTGGCTCTGATACCACTATAATGTAGGACAACAATAAACACACAAGATAAAAATAAATTATTTGGATTGACCACCGACCCCAGGTGATCCAACTGAACAAAAACGACCCTAGGATTTCTCAACCAAAGAAGAGAAGTTTGTTAGACCCATAAAGTGAACAATCTCAATTCATAAATCAATCAAAGGCCTCGCTTATTTTACAAGTTTTGTAGTTACATAATAACTTCAAATACACCGGAATTACCAAATCAAATAATTTGTAAACAAAAATTATTTATTTAGTATAAATGTATTTAACAAAAATTAAAGGAAACTTAATGTTATAAAAATTACAATTTATGTATGATAATAAAAAAGTAATTAATATTAATAAATAAATTAAATTAAATTATAAAAGCACATTACTAAAATAAAAGAAGTTGAATTATTAAATAGCATAACAGACACGTCTAAAAATAATTACAAGAAATACAAATTAGAAATTAATACATATATGTTTAACCTAAAAATAAATTTCAAATTCTAATTTACAAATATTAATATAAAATATAATATCATATATTAATTATATTAATATACATTTATAAAATATGATAATATGGGTAAATTTTAAACACAATTTAATATATAATAACACTTTATTCATATTTGATATTTTTATTTAGTTTTGAAAATGTAATTTATAATTTTGATATTAGAATATATAATTAGATAATTTGTAATGTAAAATAAAACTGCTTACAACTATGTAACTCACAAAACCATGATTGACCTTGATAACGGGTAACAGTGTTTTTGATTAATTACAATAAACACTGAATTACTTAGGTTAATTTAAAATTTACCCTACCAAACACCAAAATTTATACAGGTGTATGGAAGTATGAGTTATTACGTTAAGTTACAATGAATCAAATGAGGTCAAAGTCTTCTTAATAAAATATTACATCTTATATACGAGCATCTCCTTAAACTGAAGAATCAAGTAAAAATCTTCTAATAAAGGAAATTTCAGAAAATATGAGAAATACAGAAAAATAGTAGAACAACAGTAGAGAGTAGAGAAAGAGATTAGTAGAGACTTTAATTATAAATTATAATGTCTTCTACATGAATTACATTGAGGCTAAGACTCCATTCTTAGAACAAACTGAATAATTACATATATTAAATCTACTGTAGTAACTATTAGACTTAGTGGCTACCCTTTCTAAAGTAACAAAGTATAGTATGATATCATCTTGATGACATAAACTTCAATATGTCAAATAATTGTTACTCCCTCAGTCCCATTCATTTCTCTACGTCTACTTTTTGCACGCATTTCAATGTTTAAATATCATATAGTTGCATAACATTTTTTTGATTTTTTTTCCGAATAAAAATTTAAATATTAAACTTTTATTCAGAAAAAAAATTAAAAAAATATTATGCAACTATACGATATTTGAACATTGAAATGCGTGCAAAAAATAAACGTAGAGAAATGAACGAAACGGAGGTAGTAATATTTAACAGCCCCGTCACTCAAAATCTCATCTTGGGATAAAAGACATATGTAAGGATTGAATAGTGGAACACTAGGAGCACTTCCGCGTAACATAATGGTCCAACCAGACCCATCTTAGTATTAAAAAGCCATCTTGAGATTGATTCATCTTGGAGTTAACTATCCATCTTGAGATTGAATCATCTTGAAATTGACTTATCCTTGGTTGAATACATGAGAAATTGGGGAATATTGGGACTCGACTTCATGACCACACAATACATTTTATGCTGTCAAAAAATCATAAGAGAAGCTGTTGTTGGATGGCCACCAATCTGCCTTTGAGCTGATTAGTTTTTGGAGATACTGTGACTCCCTTGGTTACCAAGGTGAAACTGAACCCGTCTGAAGACAGGTGGTGCTATGCTAGCACATGATAGATGTGCATATGTGATTCCTTAAATTGAGAGCTACTCGAACAGTGGGTGGTAGACTGCATCCTTTAAAATTAAAATATAAAGTTAAATGCATACAATTTATAGGTAGTCAACGATATTATAAAAAACGAGTAATGAATACAACAATTTAAATTTCTTTGAAATTCAATTTACATGCCAAGTCCCCTCACTTGTATTTAATTTCTGATCCATATCGAAGGACCCTATTCTTTAACTAAAAATCTAACAATTGGATCTGCACCCATGTCCCAAACCCATACAGTTTATGTTTGTTAACCAAAAGGTTTTATACTTGACATTTGATTCCAATTTCTCATGTCAAAATTCACATCATTTTATGGAAAATAATTCTATTGATATGTATCACACATTTCCATATTAATGTAAACACATCAAGTTAGTAGAATTTCTTCAATAAAGTAAACATATCAAGTTGATAACCAAACTCCTCTACCACCCCGTCCCCTTATACACCAACAAGCTCAAAACATAAAATATATAATGAGTTGCTATAATTATCTTTAACCTTTCTATCTCCATGGGGCTAGTACACATTAATGCATATTATTCCTAGATATATATTTTGTGCCACAACATCTTATAAGTAAATTATGCTTAGTTCCTTAAAATGCAGGTACTAAACAATTACACATTCCATGTAACAGTTAGTGTCTAAAAAATGGGTGATTAATCGCTAGACGATGACTAATTGACTTCATAATGCTAAAATAGGGTCAAAATCGATATTTTATAAGGTAGTCAAGATTTGGTGAAGGTCTAATTGCAATAACTGGTAAAAAATCGGGATGATGGTTAAGATTAGTAAAATACGACGAAATATTATTAAAAATTAAAAAATAAAAAAATTGTATAAATAATAAATAAATAATATATCATGAAATATATTTAATATATATATAAGGATTACATAAGTATAACCAAGTAATTAAAAATATATATGTAATAATAATTCTAATTAAAAATAATAATATTTTATTCATTCTAATAATGGTTGGATTAATCCCCCATTTTCTGATAAATTCGTGGACGGTACCTTCACATGATGAAGTCCCATGCCCCGTTTTACAAGAATTTTTTCGAGCTGTAACTTTACAATCCAACAATTGGGCTTAGATAAGGGCCATTAAAGCTCCATTATATTCATGTAAATTGTTGGTTTCAGTTAGAGGTGGCCAATAGTGCGGTCTGGGCTGGGTTTATTATAGGTTGGACACGTGAACAACGAGCACTGAACAGACACTGAAGTTGAACGAATCAGGTCGGGCCGGTCTCGAACCGAAGGACACAGACTCGTAACTGGCACTGGGCTCGCGAGCCGTGCGGGCTTCGCTGATTGGATTCCTTTTTAACTTGTGGCTGTGGTTGGTGCACGTAGCCTACTACAAATCGCATTTGCACCAGTTTTTTTTCTTTTTTTTTTGCAGAATACATATGCACCAGTTAGTGTCCCATAAAAACATAAAATCATATGATTTCCCATAAAAACATAACCATTACTTTTGTGTATATTTTTGTTTTGATTTTAATTTAAAAGTCAACATCAGTAATTATATTAAATAAATTTAATTATAATCAATTAATATTATTACTTTAATTTTTTGGTTAAAAGAGGACGGTACCTCTTGTAAATTTTATTAATTTAAAAAATTACAATGATGTGTGAGGACCCCTCTGTAAAAAAAAGGAACAAACCGCATCAAATATTAAAAAATTACAAATTAAGTAAATAAAATAATATTAATAAAAAATACATTAATTATTTATTCTAGAGTTTTTGTTTGCTAGTTGAGGTTCCCGATTCGGATGAAGTATCCATTATCATCCATGAAGTTCGGCCCGGTTTTTGGTGTCGTAGGGGAGGGATTTACCTTTCTAACGCATATTCAGTCGAATCGGCATGGCCCCACTTATTTGTTTTCGATCGGAGCATCAAGCAGCGCAACCCGGTTCTACTTGACTAAGCCCGTGCTCGTCCAAGGAGGGAGTTTGCTTTACCCAACTAACTTTTTGATAACAAGGCAGAAACCCCCGACCCGACATTCATTAGTTTCGAATGAAGAGTGCTCCGCCCTAGCAAGCACCTACTCCTATCAAAAAGCGAGACTTTACTAAACAAGCAAGAAAAGCCCTTTACTTTCTATTAGTCAAGCGCTAACGAGCGAGTGAAGTATACGACGTAACGAGGCATTAGAGCAACGGTTTTCAGCTCAATCCGTTGCTTGTTGCCCTTTATTGAAACTCAAGGAAAGCCTTGATCGATACCTTTTCTTTCAAAATAGAAAAGGTGATAATGCGCTCAAGCAACCTATCTTACTAATAATAATGAAGGGCCCTATTCGTCTTCATCATCAGAGTCTTCTTTTCTTCCTTGTTGTCTTTTTTCGGCTTGATCCTAATCTTTTTTGCAAACTAAGATATTTACAACGTCGGGCGCAAGACTCGGTCTCTTCTCGTCTAAACTCTTTTACCTGCGCTAAAAGCGGACTCAGACGCAATTGTAGAAGCCGGGACAATTAAAATATCCTTTGCAATTTTTGCTAAAACCGGAAATTGTAACTCATGATTCTTCCAGCATATTAGTATATCAAAATCATCATTTAACTCATAACTACATGAAAAGAAATTCGTTAATCATACTAGTGGCAGAAGAAGGTACGGGAGATGAAGTGAAAATTATACATTTTTATTTTTTGGTTAGTATTGAAGAAATAGTACTACTAAACCTACTAGAAGTATTACTACTCTTCAGTGGTATCGTACTTTGAGTTTTTGGAACATACATATCTATAAGACGAAACAATAAATTTAAACAATTATTTACGTATAAAACATTATCATATGAAATTCCTAACACTGCATAATGATGTTCTAACATGTTTTCTAAACCTTCCTTCCTAACACTGGGATCAAGAAGAAATACAATACCATAAATATAAGGAAATTTGGTAAAATATTTGATCCATTTAATTTTTATATCCTTAATAACATCACTAAAATTATCATGTTGTTCGTATTCCTTTAAAGTAGTAACAATACTAACACATTCAATGATGCAATGATGTATATTT
This sequence comes from Apium graveolens, assembly GCF_009905375.1. NCBI lineage: Eukaryota > Viridiplantae > Streptophyta > Magnoliopsida > Apiales > Apiaceae > Apium > Apium graveolens. The sequence goes on along the minus strand of NC_133648.1, from coordinate 62,138,615 downwards.
GGTTCATAAATATAAGAAAAAACTTGTGATGATAAGTCCACACGTGTGATGATTGTCTCGAACATGTAGCAACTGCACAAATTTACAAAACGAATAAAATTACTTAACTAAAATTTACAAAATGGATTTACTGAACTAATTTATTAAACAAATTTATAAAATGAATTAAAAAACGAATTAAAAAATGAATTTAAAAATTACATAATTTTTAAAATTAATAAACGAATTACGAATTTACTAAAAAAATTTACAAAATGAATTAAAAAAAAGAATTTAGAAATTTATAAAACGAATTTACATAATCTTTAAAATTACAAAAAAAATAAAAATTACAATACCTTTTTTGGTATTAATAGTGGATCTGGGTCGAGATGGTAACATTGAAGTCGTCGGGGTTGAATTTTGAGAAGAAAGACTCCCTCTTCCCTGTTCCATTTTTCGTGATAAATTGTGGAATTGAATATAAAAGCTTATGCGCTATGTGACTGTGTCTCTGTGTCTGTGATATGCAACTGTGCAAGCAAGTGCAAATTTAAAAGCAAAATGAAAATAAAAGGATTATGGAGATTGAGATTGAGATTAGGGAGATTGAATTTAAAAGCAAAATGAAGCTCGGAAACAAGTCGGAAATAGAGACCGGGAGAGAGAGTTAGAGGGAGATAGAGAATTAGAAATTAAATGAGTGAATTATTGTATCATATACGTATATATTTATATGCACAGATTCAGACCGTTTGAGGGAGGGTAGGGCTGAACAAAACTGAACCAAAATAAAAAATTGAACCGAACCGTGCAGGCCGGTCTGTTCCTGTTTTTTCAAAAACGGATTCGTATTCGATTTGTTGATTTCAGCGAATTGTGCGGGTTTGAACCGGCCCAATTTGGAACGAATAAATTCGGGTTTCCGTACGAGCCAGTCCCAAACAGGCGGTTTAAACCCGCACAATTGACCAGCTCTAGTTTCCGTTCACTATATTAACTACCACCAATTTAGGGAATAGCATAAATAAAAAATTACCCAATTCTATGATATTAGCTAATCACCAAACAATTCTATTGGTTATATACCTCATTTCATTTCATTCTTCCCGATCAAACGAAAAAGTTAGTGGATGGAGAACCCTCCTGCAGATATACAAATTACCTGAAATTTGAGCAAGACAAATAGAAAAATTATCCAAAAACTCACACACAATAGACCACCCAAGAGCAAATGAGGAACCTCAAGAACTTTAAACATCCTCTTCCACTAGAAGACATGCAATTGCCTCCAGGGGAACAGTCCTTGCACCTGCAAGAAAGAAACCTGAACTGGATGACACGCAGAGATTACGGCTAGACAAAAGAATAAACAACTTAAGTTCATTAGGGTACAACAACTGCCAGGAAAGAAAACCACAGCAGATCACCCAGCGTAACTACACCCGATGATATCTGTGCCCGTGACCAACATGATGAGAACCATCAAAACCGTCCAGAGTTACTTTCCCCCTTTGAGTTTCCAACAAAAAACAAACAACAAGGGCCCGTAATCCTGCAATTATAGCATAATAAAGAAACTCTGCAAACAGGATTCCCAATATGTTGAATTAAAAATAGATCCACACGAGCTGTTCATTCTTGAACTCTAAGCCTGCCACACAATCAAATGATGGCATTGTGCAATTATTAAATAAACTAAGTATAATAGTGGGGATGAATTAGAACAATTCCTAAACAAAAGAAATATATAAATGTAACCATATACATGTGCAGTAATCGTTGAAGAATTCACCTGAAAGCACCACAGACTACCCTATTAAACATCAACAATTTTCCAACCAGAGGTAGATATTAACCCTATTATTGTATTATTGTGAAAATACAATAATACAGATAAATAGTTTCATCCTTAACCGCCAAAACCAGGCATGCACTGCACTCAAGGCCTTCACAACGGTATAAGACATGGCATCCGTATGTCATCTGTTACATTATATGTAAGATATTACTTTTAAATTTATATATTAAAACATAAACTACTGTGAATACTGGATTAAAATGTATGTAAACATTATATTGTTTGAGATACTGCTGATTTTGAAATTACCTCAAGTTCCAAAGTCTAGGAGAAGGATGTTATTGCAAAAGCCAAATCTGCAAAAACTAATAATAAGCAGTAATATATGTATTATTAATTGAAAATATCTTAAACACTTGTAGCACTTCATAAGACACCAATAACTCATAAGTCATCACATCTTAAGTAATTCAAAGTCTTAAAAACAAATGTATAATCAATAAACTGTCACATACTAAGGAAAATACTATCAAGTCCTCTAGTCGCAATTTCAAACACAATCATCAAGCATCATATCCCCTCCGACATCACTTCCACCTCCATAGTGGATTTCACTTTCATGAGATTTAGAAGGTGCTACACATTCATCCTCAACTTCTTAATCATCCATCAAATCAAAAAAGGAGGTTTAGGACACATCTGCCCATTGACGGAACTGAAGGGGGCAAGGGATGGCTTTTGTAATTCCCAGAAGGAATATATTTTTCCATTTTATGCTTATAGAATTGGAATTTTTTTCTTATAGTCCCCCAAGATCATGTATTGACAATAGCATATAGTCCCCCCAACTTTTTAATAGCATAGTTTTCTGCCTTGTCCTCAAGTACTAACTATGTTAAAAAAAAATTGCCCATCCAAAAGAATTTCCTGGTTTCATCCCTGCAGCTTCCCATATTCTTATCAGAATTATATGAGAACCAATCACCATATTTATTTCTTAAGTCTTAATTAAGAATTTAATGCTGCTGAAAAATCCCTTGACAAATGGTAATGGGACGCCAGGACGCTTATACTGAGCATTATAATCATGATGCGTTCACCAACATGATGGCATGCTGAAGAATGTTGTGAAATGAACAGAAAATTATATTGAATGAATTAACAATTTGTGTAGATAAGTTTCATATATACACCAATTGATTTAGATCTAACTAACTCTCCTAACTGACTTTCCCTCCAAATATATCCGTGTAGTTACTTTTCAACCCTTATAGCTTATTTACACTAATTACATCAATAAAGTTATCAGAAGGAACTATCAGGAGTACAACATACAAACTAAGCTTCTTTGTTTATGACTTACAAATGATTGAAATCAATAACTAACAAGCAAGAACAAATAAATTTATAACTTTCAAAGTATGCGCTTCCCATGAAATAACCAAAAAACAATTCAAAGATAACATCAAATTACTCTATCAGACTCCCGTAAATTGCAACTTTACTAATTACATGCCTATAAGAAAATGTAACAATAATAATGAACAAGGGAGAATCCCAAATATTCTGGGACTAACTCTAGGTTCTGAGTGGCTATATTTCATATGATTGTAGTCGCCCGGATTTCTACACGTCCCATTCGGAGCTGGTTCATTATTGCCGCCCGGACCTGTACCATTGAATGTATACAAGGACACAGGAATATCGTACACTCTTTGCATGTTTGGATAAAAAAGACCATAATTTCTCTCAGAAATAGGTCCATTCTTTTGATCTTCGTTAAACCGTGCAAATAGAAAGACATTAAGTGTTTGGTTGGGCCTTGTTGATTATATAGACCAGTCTAAGAGCAAGTCAGCAGTGAACACAACCAACAAGCTACAGGCGCCAAAGTTAGTTACAAACATATGACATCAAGCTGTTGTCCGCTGCTATCATCAGATACACCTCACAGTTTATATTACAGAATTCAGTTACAAAATAGAGATACATTTCGTATAGCAATGATTCCAGAAGTGTGTAGAAGATTCAATACATTAGTATATAAGAACACTCCCATTCATTCATGAAGCTTAAGTTGTAATGTTACATTGTTTTCTCAAATATAATGAATTATGTTACTGTGTTTTACACATTCTGATATGGTATCAGAGCCATTTGAGCTTTGATCTTCATCATTGCTGAGATGCGTTCATATGCTTCCGCGCTTAACAATCAAGCTTCAACCTCTGCATCAATGGCGTCTTCGTCTTCCACCGTAATCGACATTAATCATTAGTACTTTCTCAGTTCGTCAGATCATCCAGGTTTATCTCTCGTTACTGAAACTCTTACAGATCACAATTACAATCACTGGGGTAGATCTGTTAAGATAGCTTTATCTGCTAAACTCAAACTTGGATTCATTGATGGTTCACAAACTCAACCTAGTGATAATTCTGCTTTACTGCCTCTATGGAAACGTAGTAATGATCTAGTGATTTCTTGGCTTTTGAACTATGTATCTTATGATATACGTAAGAGTATTGTGTTTATGCAAACTGCTAAACAAATCTGGGATGATCTTGCGATTCGTTATGCACAAAATAATGTACCTCATTTGTTTAATCTACGTAAAGAACTGGCTTCTCTCACTCAAGGATCCAGATCTATTACTGCTTATTTTACACATTTTCGAGGATTGATGGATGAATTAGAGCATTAGCACCAATTCCTCGATGTGTGTGTGATGTGACTACTTGTGCCTATGGTGTGACACTTAAATTGATACAATATGAACAACAAATGAAGTTAAGTCAATTTCTAGTAGGGCTAAATGATCAGTTCACTGCTTCTCATGGACAAATTCTGTTAACGTCTTGATTGCATGATATTAGTCAAGCTTATGTTATGCTCTTGCAAGATGATAATCAGAGAAACAGTTCTGGAGGTTCACTCTCGTTTTCTCATGATTCTGCTGCTATGAATACTCGAGTTTCTTCAGCTAAGAAGTCCTTTGTGACTAAGAAAGATGATAAGAAAGCCTCAGATATAGTCTGTGACTATTGCAGTATGTCTGGACATTCCAGAGAAAAGTGATTTGCACTTCATGGCTATCCTCACAGGTTGTTTGGCCAGCCAAATCCAAAGATTAAGCACAATGTTAAGAAAAGTGCAGTAGCTAATGTCCAAAGTATCACTCAAACTTTGCAGCAACCTGATGTCTCCTTAGAAAAATCTGTTAATTCTCAGTTTTCTCCAACTGATCTCTCTGAATCTCAATGCCAACAGTTGATTGTTATGCTGCAAGCTAAAGTCAAGACATCTACTACTGCAACTTAGCTTGTTAATAATGCTAATCAGGTGGCAGGTAATCTTGTTTCTAATTTAGTGATGTTTGCCTGTCCTGTTTTATGTAATAGTAGTAGCACTTGGATTTTATACTCTGGTGCTACACACCATATCACACCATACTTAAACCTTGTCATGCATCCAAAATATGTGAATCATGATATACACTTACCAAATGGTGATGTTTCAAAAGTTACACATATTGGTACAATAAATCTGTCCAACAATATTCAACTCACAGATGTGCTAGTAGTACCTAGTTTTCAATGTAATTTGCTATCCATTTCTAAACTTACCAAGCACACTTCATCTGTTGTCCATTTTTCTGGTACTAAATGTTTGTTGCAGGACCCTGCTTTGATGATGGAGAAAGAGATTGGTGAGATGACAGATGGATTGTATAAACTCAACACCATAAAATTTCAAAACTCTGCGTTTTCAGCTAATTCTACTGCATGTATTTCAAAGTTTCCAGTCTGTCAGTGGCATTGGAGGCTAGATCATCCTTCTCTTAATGTTCTCAAACATGTTAAGTGTCTGCCTATTTCCAATTTAGATCTATCAGATTGTGAGATTTTTCATTTGTCTAAGCAAGTCAGATTACCATTTCCAGTTAGATAATCTAGAAGTAAGGCTTGTTTTGAGATAATTTACTGTGATGTATGGGGCCCTTACAAATATCAAACTCATGGTCATTGTAATAAATTTCTTACAATAGTGGATGATTTTTCCAAATGTACTTGGGTTTTTTTATTGTCCACTAAATCTCAGGTTCCTAACTTGATTAAAGACTTCATTTCTTATATTCATAATCAGTTTACTACTTCAGTTAAGATTGTTAGATCATACAATGGCACTAAATTTCAAAATTCTGATTTAAATCAACATCTTACTACTCTTGGCATCTTGCAACAATTCACTTGTTCTCACACACCACAACAAAATGGTATTGTACAAAGAAAACACCAACATTTGCTAAATGTTCTCAGGGCTCTTAGATTTCAGTCTAAGGTTCCTTTATCTCTGTGGGGTGACTGTATATTGACAGCCACACATCTCATTAACATGCTTCCCTCTCCTGTTCTTGCTTACAAATCCCCTTATGAAATTTTATATAAAAAAGATCCAGATTATTCATCTTTAAGGGCTTTTGGTTGTCTTTGCTATATCTTAAATCTGTACAATTCACCAGATAAATTTGCACCAAGGTCTCTTAAATGTATCTTCTTAGGCTATCCTTTTAATAAAAGGGATATATAGTTATGGAGTTAAGTACTAAAAAATGTTATAATTCTAGAGATATAGTGTTTGTTGAAGATCAATTTCCTTTTCACTCCATATTTGTTTCTTCACAGCCTTTAACTTCCACACCTCTATTTCCAGTGTCACCTTTTCATGAACTTTCTGATCAATCATTTGACATCATATCATCATTAGTTCCTCAAACATCTGATACCTCTGATAATCTTCACTCTTCTATAATTCATCAACCTTCTATACCTCATCAATCTTCTGAACCTGTAGCCACAGATTCATCTGTATCTTCTAACCCTAATATAATTCTTGAAAATTTACCTCTAGCTGTTACAAAACCTATAAGAACTAGAAATCTTCCATCCAAATTCAAAGATTATGAAGGAATGCCAGCTCAGTTTAAAAATTCATCTGTCAGCACCATCTCTGGCTCATCTCTATCTCAAACAGGTACTTATCCTATTCACAGATATCTCTCTTACCATGCTTTTACTCCTTCCTACTCCAAATTCTTGTGTGCTACTGCTGCAACACCTATACCTTATACTTACAAACAGGCTGCTACTGATGCTAACTGACTCAATGCCATGAAACTTGAGATTTCTGCTATGGAATCCAATCAAACTTGGGAATTGGTACCTAGGCCTGCTAATCAACACATTGTTGATTGTAAATGGTTGTTTAAGATTAAGTTTTTACCTGATGGAAGTGTTGACAGATACAAAGCAAGGTTGGTGGCAAAGGGGTTCACACAGACTTTTGGCTTAGATTATTTTAAAACATTTGCTCATGTTGCCAAAATGACAACAGTGAGACTTCTTATTGTTCTAGCTGCTTCTCAGAACTGGGTCGTGACTCAACTTGATGTCACCAATGCTTTTCTGTATGGTGACTTAAGTGAAGAAGTGTTTATGAGGATTCCACCTGGTTATGCTCACCTGTCTTCTCTACCAGCTGTCAATAAGATTACTGATCTATCAGGGTGGGTTTGCAAGCTCAGAAGGTGTATCTATGGGCTCAGACAAGCTCCCAGGTGCTGGTTTACTAAATTCTACAAAACATTATTACAATATGGCTTTGTTCAATGTCATGCCGATAACAGGCTGTTCACCTACAAGTCTGGCAGTTAGTTTATTGCTGTTTTAGTATATGTTGATGACATCTTAATCACTGGCACCAACAAGGAACTTATTCAGCAGATCATCAAGTATATGGCCTTTGCATTCAAAGTCAAGGATTTAGGGGCTTTAAAGTATTTTTCGGGTATTGAAGCTGCCAGGTCTTCATTTGGCATCTATTTGCACCATAGAAATACACTCTGGACATCTTATATGATACAGGTCTGTTATCTGCCAAACCATCCAAAGTGCTTATGGAACAAAATCACACCTTAAATAAAAGTTCAAGTGATTTGCTATCAGATTCTGACATTTTCTTATACAGGAGGTTAGTTGGTAGATTGATATACCTCACTATTACTAGGCCTAACCTTGCTTATTCAGTTCAGGTCCTGTCTCAATTCATTTCTAAGCCAAGGATAGATCACCTTACAGCAGCTTACAAGGTAGTAAGATATTTGAAGGGCACTGTAGGTTAAGGATTGTTTATGAATGCTAATACAGTTCCTAGGCTCACAGCTTTTTATGATTCTGACTGGGGTGGTTGCAGTAATACAAGACAGTCTCTCACTGGTTATTGTGTTATGTTTGGATCTACTATCATTTCATGGAAATGTAAGAAACAACAAAATATTTCTCGTTCCTCTGCAGAGGCTGAGTATAGGTGCATGGCTGATACCTGCTGTGAACTCACCTGGCTTCTTAATCTGTTCAAAACATTTGGATACTTTAATCTCACACCAGTTACACTCATCTATGATAGCAAGTCAGTCTTGTATATTGCATCTAATCCTGTGTTTCACGAATGTACGAAACACATTGAAATAGACTGTCATTTAGTACGTGAGAAGTTACAACTAGGAGTTATTCAGACATCTCATGTTGCCTCCTCTCTATAACCTGCATACATCTTCACCAAGTCCTTATCTTCAGCTTCTCTACAATTTCTATTGTCCAAGTTGGGTTTTTGTAATAAGTTCACTACTCCCAACTTGCGGGGGGATGTTGATTATATAGACCAGTCTAAGAGCAAGTCAGCAGTGAACACATCCAACAAGCTACAGGGGCCAAAGTTAGTTACAAACACATGACATCAAGCTGTTGTCAGCTGCTGTCATCAGATACACCTCATAGTTCATATAACAGAATTCAGTTACAAAATAGAGATACATTCTGTATAGCAATAATTCAAGAAGTGTGTAGAAGATTCAATACAGTAGTATATAAGAACACTCCCATTCATTCATGAAGCTTAAGCTGTAATGCTACATTATTTTCTCAAATATAATGAAATCTGTTACTGTGTTTTACACATTCTGATAGGCCTTAAGTGCGTGCCACCGCCTGTGAGTACTCTGCGCACCAGGTTTCCGGTATACAACGCGGCATTGGCCACTCCAGCGCCAAATTCCTTTTCCCCGCCTGTAGAAGGCCAGCCAGTTTCCGAAACTACAAATTTTATATCATGAAAATTCAAGGCATCAAGAGCTGCAAAGACAACATCAAGTTGGGCTTCGAAAAGGCTCATATAAACATTCCCATTGCCAGGATCTTTAACTCCCTTGTTGGGGCGAAGCAAAGCATAATCCAATGAGATAGTATCCTTGTTGGCTTTATAAGCGAAGAAAGGGTAGAAATTAACCATAAGATACGAACGAGTTTGATGAAGAAATTCGAGCATTGGTTCAATAACAGGCTTGATCAAGTCGGACCTAAAATTTACAGACGAGGATGGATAAATATTCTCCAAGGCACTAAAATCAAGAGGTGATGAAATTTTAAAGCAAGAGGATGGATCAAGTTTTAGCAGTGAAGAAAACATGTTTTTCATAGCTGGAACGAGATAAGGCGTGTTTTGTGGGTCCATGAACACTTCATTTCCTATAGCGATGGCTTCAATCATGGTTCTTGGATAAAATGTTACTATTCTGGCCCGCATTAGCAGCAGCAGCAGATAGTAGCTGATTAGGCATAGCAACTGTAACCTTAATGTTCGTATCAACGAAAGCAGAAACAGTAGAAGGATTAGCGTCAAAGATTTTAACACGGCTAATGCCATTGGATTTAAGAAGCTCTACAACTTGAAGAGGATCGGGAAGATCATTAGCCACTTTACCATAGTTGACACCAATGGAACCAAAATCAGAGGACACAGCTCGAAACGAGAACAAACAAAACAAACATACTAGAAATTTTAAGATTGACATTGGCAGTAGATTTGCAACAATAGTTATGGAAAAGAAATAAAAGCTAGGAAGATGGAACCAAAATCAGGTTGAACAATGTTTTGGTTTGATGCTGTTAGAATTTTAAACTCTCCACCACCTTAATAAATATTTACAGCTAGTTTTTAGTACGTGTTGAATAAAAAGCACAAAAGCTGAGGTCAAACATTCATGCATGCACCAGCTAACACTAGAAGTAAAAGATTAGTATTAAAAATAAGGCAACGGCTATTGAGTTGTAAAAGATCAAGGTTGAATCCTAGAAAAATGGCAGGCTGCTCATGTTATCTATAAGTAAAGTACAGTAGTTGTGTATGAAAAGAAGGCTAATTTGCATGTGTCTAGAAGATGAAGTAAAAGCTGCTATTAGTTACTAAGTACATGCATGCATTTTACAGTCTATATGCTAATAAATATAAATAAGTCAGTAGTCCAAATATGTGGGCTATCTTGTAGTAAATATAGGTTATGTTATCCATGACGTCTGGGTATTCAAGCCTATAAATATGGCTTTGCTAGTGTATTCCAAGTTACAACACATCAAGTGAGAAATAGCAGTGATAGTGAGAATTGTAAAGAGCTGAAGCTCCCTGAGAAAAAAAAAGGCTGTAGCCTTGTGTGTAACCAAGAAAAGTTATAGCTTATTATTATTAATATATACAAGTGTGTGTTTGGTTTATAATCAAAAATATAAATATGTGATCGAGCCCATTCACATTTTCAATAAGTGGTATCCGAGCCAAGGTTACGTTCCTAAAAATGGCGAATATGGTGCAACCCAACATTCCAAAATTGACGTCTACAAATTACGGGAATTGTATCCAAATGAAGGTGTTACTCGGTTCTTACGATAATTGGAAAATTGTCGAAAATGGGTTCAACGAGCCCGCTGATGCAGCCGCTGAAGCAGCACTTCCAAATGCCGAGAAGACGGCGTTAAAGGAGATCTTAAAAAAAGATAAAAAGGCATTGTACATAATTATTCAAGGTGTTGATGAATCAACCTTTGAAAAAATTTCCGAAGCAAAAACGGCCAAAGAAGCGTGGAAGATTTTTCAAAAATCATTCCAAGGAGTTAAAAAAGTAAAAAAGGCGCGGCTCCAGGTGCTACGCGGGGAGTTCAAAAATTTGAAGATGAAGAATTCAGAAAATATTGGTGAATTTGTTACGCATTTGAAAACGGTAACAAACAAGATGAAAAGAAACGGTGAAAGTCTCGACGATGTTCGGGTGATGTAAAAATTACTCCGTTCGTTGACAAGGAAATTTGATTACGTTGTTACTTCTATCGAGGAGTCAAATGACTTGTCCACAATTTCCATTGATGAGTTCGTAGGTTCACTTCAAGCTCAAGAGCAGCGGATGAACTAGTATGATGATGCAAGCCATTTGGAAAAGGCGTTGCAAAGTAAGGTGTCCATTGGTGACAGTTCTGGCAGTAGCAGTTCTGCACGTGGCAGGGATGGATTTAGAGGTGGCTATCATGGTGGACGAGGACGAGGAAGGTAGTCCTTCAATAGAGGCCAGAATTCTGAAGGGTATCAGCCACCTGGTCGTGGTCAAAATTTAAGAGGCCGAGGATGAGGCGAATATCAACAACGAGGTGATAAGTCTCAATATCAGTGCTATAACTGTAATAAATATGGCCATTTTAGTTATGAGTGTAGAGCACCAAAGGTAGAAGAAAGAAGTCACTTTATAGCAGTAAAAGAAGATAAAGACGTTGGCACTGCTATGTTCCTCACTTATAAAGGAGACGAGGAGAGCAAAAAGAATGTTTGGTTTCTTGACTCAGTAGCCAACAATCATATGACTGGTTAAAAAGATTTATTTACATAGATAGATGAGACCATCAGCGGAGAAGTTACTTTTGGTGACTCGTCAAAGATTCCGTTCAAAGGGAAAGGTACAATTACGATTGTGTCAAAGAATGGTGAGAAAAAAGTATATAAATGATGTTTATTATATACCTGCTTTGAAAAATAATATCATCATTCTTGGCCAACTTGTGGAGAAAGGATATAATATTCAGATGCATGATAATTCTCTAACCATCAGAAATTATGTTCGAGAATTGATCGTGAATGTAGAGATGTCAAAGAATCGCCTATTCGCACTCAATATGCAGACAAAGGTGCGGAAATGTTTGAAGTCGGTCATTAAAAATGACTCATGGTTATGGCATTTAAGATTTGGTCATCTTCGATTTTCTGGCTTGAAATTATTGTCAAAGACAAAGATGGTGGACGGCTTGCCAGAAATCAATGAACCAGAAAATTTGTGTGAAGCATGTGTCAAGGGGAAACAACACAGACAAAGTTTTCCCATTGGAAAATCATGGGGAGCCAGGAGGCCATTAGAGATAGTTCACACAGATATAGCTGGTCCGTTTGATATTCCATCCCTAGGAGGTAATAAGTATTACCTAACATTTATTGATGATTTTAGCAGGAAAAGTTGGGTGTATATCATCAAAGAAAAATCGGAGGCACTTGATAAATTCAAGGAGTTCAAAGCACTTGCAGAAAAATAAAGCGACCAATATTTGAAGATACTCAGATCAGACAGAGGAGGCGAGTATACTTCAAACTTGTTTAAAAGTTTTTGCAGAGCACATGGCATAAATCATCAGTTGACAACGAAATATACTCCTCAACAAAATGGCGTTACAGAAAGGAAGAACCGCATAATTATTGACATGGCAAGGAGTATGGTGAAAGCAAAGCACTTGCCAAGAACTTTCTGGGCGGAAGCTGTTCTATGTGCAGTTTATTTGTTGAATCATTGTCCAACAAAAAGTGTCAGAAACAAAACTCCAAATGAAGCATGGAGCGGGAGCAAACCATCAGTTGGACATCTCATAATTTTTTGGTGTATTGCTTATGCCCACGTTCCCGATCAGAAAAGGAAGAAGCTGGATGATAAAGGCGAGAAATGCATCTTTACCGGATATGACAAAAGAAACAAGGCGTATAGACTCTACAATCCCTTAACGAAGAAATTAATCATTTCTCGAGATGTTGAGTTCAATGAATCAGAATACTGGAGATGGAGCGAGGAAGAAAGAAAAGTTGCTAGCTTATTCTTTAATGGTGATGATGATGACGGTGACAACCCCAATAATAAAGATGACGGAGATGATGATCAAACTCCTCCACCAAGTCCAAATCAACAAACTCCTGGATCGACACCATCCGTGGGAGGAAGCAGCAGTTCAGGGGGAGCACCACGAAAGATGCGGAGTCTGGATAATATCTATGAAGAAACAAGTTTGGTACAAACAACCTTTGATTATTCTCTATTTTGTTTAATGGCTGAATGTTATCCAGTTATATTTGAAGAAGCTTCTGAAGAAAGCAAATGGAACAAAGCCATGGATGAAGAAATTGGCGCAATTAAAAAAAATGATACATGGGAGCTCACAGATCTTCCAGAAGGACATAAAGCAATTGGCGTCAAGTGGGTCTACAAGACCAAGACGAATCAGGATGGAGAAGTGGAGAAATATAAAGAGAGGCTAGTGGCTAAAGGCTACAAGCAGCGATGTGGCATTGACTATGATGAGGTGTTTGCTCCAATTGCACGAGTTGACACCATCAGACTTCTTACAGCAATTTCCGCTCAAAATTAATGGAAGATTTTTCAAATGGACGTGAAGTCGGCATTTCTAAATGGTTATGTCGAAGAAGAAGTCTACATTGAACAACCTCCAGGATATGTTCAGAAAGGCCAGGATGATAAAGTCTACTGGCTAAAAAAATCTTTATACGGCCTTAAACAGGCACCGAGAGCGGGGAACACAAGGGTTGATGAGTATTTTCACGAAAATGGTTTTGTGAAGAGTCCATATGAGCATGCTCTCTACACGAAAACAAATTCAGGGGGAGATATTATGATCATTGGCTTATACGTGGATGATATAATCTTTACTGGAAACAATCCTGGTATGTTTGATGATTTTAAGAAAGTTATGACTAATGAATATGAGATGACATATATTGGTCAAATGTCATACTTTCTTGGAGTCGAGGTGAAGCAAAGCAAAGATGGGATTTTTATGTCTCGGAAAAAATATGCGGAGCAGATTTTGAAGAAGTTTAGAATGGAGGAATGCAAGTCAGTGAGCACACCAGAAGAATCGAGCATAAAGCTCAGAGTTGATTCAACAAGGGAGTCGGTAAATCCGACGTTGTTCAAAAGTTTGGTTGGAAGTCTGAGGTACCTAACTTTTACTCGTCCAGATATAATGTATGTAATTGGATTGGTTAGTAGGTACATGGAGAAACCAAAACAAGATCACTTCATGGTAACTAAAAGAATTTTGAAATACATTAAAGGTACACTTGATCATGGATTATTTTATTCTCATTCTCAATATGCAAAATTAGTTGGATACTCAAACAGTGATTATGGTGATGATTTGGATGACGGGAAAAGCACTTCGGGATATGCTTTTCATATCGGTTCAGGGATATTTTCATGGTCCTCAAAGAAGCAACAAACAGTTGCTCTCTCAATATGTGAGGCAGAATACATCGCAGCAGCAGCGTGCGCATGTCAGGCTATGTGGCTAGGCTACATATTGGGCGAGTTAAATCTTGTAGCGGAAGGTCCGATTAAAATTTACGTGGATAATAAATCTGCTATTTCCCTCGCAAAAAATCCAGTGTCGCACAGTCGGAACAAGCGCATCAATATAAAATATCATTTTATTCGAGAACAGGTGAACGAGAAAATTGTGGAGCTGGTACACTGCAGGACAGAAGAAAATTTAGCGGATATTTTCACTAAGCCGTTGAAGCCGGACGTGTTTGGAAAAATAAAAAATAAGCTCGGAATGCAAAGTCGAGTTTGAGGGGGAGTGTTAGAATTTCAAACTCTCCACCACCTTAATAAATATTTACATCTAGTTTTTAGTACGTGTTGAATAAAAAGCACAGAAGCTGAGGTCAAACATTCATGCATGCACCAGCTAACACTAAAAGTAAAAGATTAGTAATAAAAATAAGGCAACAACTGTTGAGTTGTAAAAGATCAAGGTTGAGTCCTAGAAAAATGGTAGGCTGCTCATGTTATCTACAAGTGAAGTACAGTAGTTGTGTATGAAAAGAAGACTAATTTGCATGTTGTTAGATATATTTGAGATGTCATATCTAATATGTTTCATGTTTAGTTTTCAGATCTTAACAAACAGAAAATATCAGTACTTACTGGAATCAGTACTTACTGGAAGTCAGAACTTAAGGATATTAGAACTTAGATTATCAGAAGATAAATATCAGAAGATGGATATCAGAACTTAAGTACAGGAGGACTAACAGTTAAGGAAGGAAACTGATTTACAGGAAAGAAGATCGAGACTAATACAAAAGAAGATATGCATGGAAAGAGTTAGAGGACTGAAAGAATAGTATAAGATATCTGATTGATATATTTTAGGAGACAGAATTATATTCCATATCAATTAGAAGTTATCTTGTAACTGTGTACTATATAAACACAGACATAGGTTTACACTATATGTGTTATCATTATCGGGAAGATCATACATTGTAACCTAACAACTCTCGTGATATTTGTTCATCACTGAGAGAGAACAGTTCCATTGTAACAGAGTTTATTATATCGAATATATCTGTTTACTGTTACTTGTGTTCGAAATTGATTTGATTGTATTCTACACTGTATTCAACCCCCTTCTATAGTGGTGTGTGACCTAACAATTGGTATCAGAGCTTATCTGTTAACACACATACAGTAAAGATCCAAACAATCATGTCTGAAGAAGCAGAAAATCCAACCAAGCCCACCAAAACTGAAGAATCTAAAAACACTCAAATCCACAGTCGATATGAGACTATTAGGGTCCCCATACTGAGATCTTCTGAGTATCCCATATGGAAAGTGAAGATGGCTATGTTTCTGGAAGCTACTGATCCAGAATACCTTGACAGAATTAATGAAGGACCGCATAAGCCAACCAAGCTCTCTGTTGTAGTTGCAGATCAGCCAGCAAAGACCATACCAAAGGAGAAAAGTGAGTATACAGCTGGAGATATCTCATCCATTGCCAATGATGCAAAGGTAAGGCATTTGCTGCATAGTGCCATTGATAATGTCATGTCAAACAGGGTAATTCATTGCAAGACTGCAAAGGAGATATGGGATGCTTTGGAGACAAGATGCCAGGGAACTGATGCAATCAAGAAGAACATGAGGACTATACTCACTCAAGAGTATGAGCACTTTGACTCAAAAGCTGATGAGTCATTAACTGACTTATATGACAGGTTTGTCAAACTCTTGAATGATCTGTCACTGGTAGACAAGGAATATGATCTTGAAGATTCAAATCTAAAATTCCTTTTAGCTCTTCCTGAAAGTTGGGACTTGAAGTCTACTACTATAAGAGACAACTATGCTCTGGATGAAACTACTCTTGATGAAATTTATGGTATGCTCAAGACTTATGAACTTGAAATGGATCAAAGAAGCAAGAAAAATGGGAGAAAGTCAAGGACAGTTGCTCTTAAGGATGAGGAGGAATTCCCCAAAGTGGTTGTCTCAAAGAAAGGCAAAGGAAAAGCTTTCATCACAAAGTCTGATTCAGAATCATCAAGTTCTGATGATGATGATTCATAAAAATGAAAGTTTACCTGAAATAGATGCTGATGAAGAGATGATGAAATTGTGTGCTCTTATGGTGAAGGGTATCACAAAGATAGCCTACAAGAAATTCAGAAGGGGAGAGAAGTTTTTAAAGAAAGGTGGAAGTACTGATAAGAAAGGTTTCAGAAAATCTGAAGGCAAAGGTGCAAAGTCTGACAGAGGAGATAACTCAAATATCAAATGCTACAATTGTGGTGAAAAAGGATACATATCTCTTGACTGCAAGAAAGGAAAGAGTGACAAAGGCAGGGCACTTGTCACAAAGAAGAAAAGCTGGACAAACTATTCAGATTCTGAAGATGAGGTGAATTATGCTTTAATGGCAAATGCTGATGGCAGCCCTGGAACTGCTGAATTAAAGGTACCTCAAAAAACTTATGCCTTTCATACTGATGATATTACTAAGTTGAGATTATATCTTAAAACCATGTTTATTAGCCACAGAGATCAAACTTTAACATGTGAAAGATTAACTTCTGAAAATCTTACTTTTAAGAAAAGGAATGATTATTTAGAAAAAGAGTTAGTTATGTTCCATCAAACTCAGAAAGAAAGAGATGATGCTTTTTATGTTAGAGATGAATTGCTAAAATTGAATAAATCTCTAAAAACTGAGTTAGAAAAAGAAAAAGAAATTATCAGGACTTGGACTAACTCTGGCAGAACAACTCAGAATTTATTAAGTAGTGGAAACTGGAAAGAGGGCTTAGGTTATGGAGATGATAAAAGTGAAAAAGGAACTGAAAAAATTGAGCCAATTATTGTTAAACAAACTGTTAAGCCAAAGGTAAATCCTGTTAAGTTTGTAGCTAAAACTGTAAAGTCTGATTCTGAAAAGATGAAAGAGTTTATGACAGAAGTTAAGGAGAAGTCAACTTCTGACAAATTAGAATAGGATAAACCAGCTGAGGTCAACATAGGTTTAATGACAAAGAAGCAGCTTAAGCATAAGCTGAAAGAAATAAGTAATGTCAACAAGGTTAAGGCAGCTAGGAAAAATAGTAATGGAAAGGAAGGTGTGAATAAAAGTAATAATTATATGTCTGTTCCTAATGCTACTAGAAAGAAATGTTATAACTGTGGAAACTCTAACCATCTTGCTTCTTTTTACAGGAAGAATAAGAATATAAACTCTTTACCTCCTAAGTCAGGAGTTAAGAGTCATTCTGTTAGGTTGAAGCCACAAAATCCTTGTATTCATTGTGGAAGTATATGTCATTCCATTTATACTTTTAAGGAATATCATAGTTTATACTATGATTATTATCAAATAAAACCTTCTTTGAAGAAAGTTGCTTTAATTCTTTCTAGTGTAAAGTCTGATGCAAAGTCTGATATAAGTTCTGATAAACAACATGTTAGCATAAACTCTGATATTAAATCCGCTGCAAATGCTAACTGTGGCGCCCTCCAAACCTGGGTCAGAAGTTTGGGGTCCACACTCACACCTTATTTATAACCTGCTTATAACAATAATAAAGATAATAATAATATATGCAGTGACCCAATTTACCAACTACCACGGACCGCAACAGGTTAAAGTATGCACACAAGCCAAACACACTAATATATTACAAACCGTTCAAATCCCAATCATTCAAACTCAAACTGAGTATTAAACTTTATTATAACTTTTACAAACTTAAATTATTCCAAAAGAAGCCTACTAGCTCAGCTTTCTCAACCTGAACCCCTAGCTCTCGCGCTGGACTGGGGATCCTCGTTACCAACTGGTTCCTTTTTAACTGGAAAGAATATAAACAACATCGCACAAATGAGCTAACTAGCTCAGCAAGTCACAATGACAAAACTGAGAATAATGATCATCAAGAGAACATGATTATGATATCAAGTGAATAATGGATTATGATTTAGAATTGGATATTATACTTTTAATTTAAAAACCAAGGTTAGGCTGCTGATCAGTCACGCACTAACCCCGAGCAAGGCACACAACATTGCTCTAATTACTGGATACAAGGCACACATTGGCCTAACTTGACCATTATATGGTCTGACCACGAATCTGGTCCACAATTTTATAAAAACAATCCAATTCTAACATAATAACAGTATAAGCAATAATAAACAATAACCAGAATCATTAACAACAATGAGTGTTTAACAATGAAAGGGTTTCAATCCTTGTAAGGATCAATAAGATAATTTAAAAGCTTGGATGCTGGTATTGAAAGAATTGGATAACAAATGAATCAACATTTCAGGGTTTCAAAGATTTGGGCTTTCAAAGCATAGGATACAATGTTTGAGTATATAAGTAATATAGTTCGGTGTTTGGGATTTTGTTTGCATGTATTTGTGAAGCAGTATCATATACTTGAGGTTCGTGTTTGGGTATATAACAATCAATGGTCTAGAAAGAATAAGATTCATGGCTCAAGAACAATGACAGGAATCAGAGTTTGGGTTTCAGCGCTTCAAAGCACTTGCAATATCAACAAGACTATCAAATACCACAATATCTCAAGAAAGTTCAGAACACTTGCCTGGTATTAGCTTACTACACTGCACTCGCTTCCAATCACAACCGTCTTACTCCTCAACTACCTGTTTCCCTTTCCTACGCCTTGCCTCTTCTGCTCACATATCATAAGCATCTATCAATAATCGACTCATAGAGTTCTATTCAACACATACTTCTATCTACCCTTCGTTTTACCCAAATCCGATTAACGGATTGAAAGTTATGCAATAATCAAGTAAACACCGAATATATAGACCGATAGTCAATCAACCAGTCACGTATATCACATAATACATCACGTAATCAATGATATATCATTTATAAAGAAGTCTCGGGTCATAAATAGGCTTTCTGGTATTTAAAAAAAATTTTAAAACATTTTTCGGAATTAAAACGGGTCGTTGGATCAATTTTGGAATAATAAACAGGGTTCGGTTGGCCAATTCTGGCTCCGAAACAATTTTATAATAATTATCGAGCCTTGGAAATAAATTAGAATAATATTTTAAAGCTCGAAACTATTTTTCCAAATTTTTAAACCATTTTTAAATATTTAAATCTAATTAAATAATTAACTAAAATCAATTGATAATTAATTAAATCAATTAATCAATTAATTTTCGAATTAATTGACCAATTAATCAATTAAAAATTAACTGAAATTAATTAACTAATTAATTCAGATTTATTTTTGAATTAAAAATAATTTTTGGAATTAAAATAATAATTTTTTAGAATTTTCAGAAATTAAAATCGAATTTTTATAATAAAAATAAATAGGAAATATGATTTTTAAATATTCTTAAAACAGGAATCCTATTTTTGCAATTTCTGGAAAGTTCAGGGACCTAACTTCATCATTTCCAAAAGTACAAGGACCAAACTGCAATTTTGCAGTCCAGTCGCCGGAAAACGTCGAGGTTGGCCGGAGAACTCGACTCCGGCATCCTCCCACCACCACAAGCTCCAGATCAATAATACACAACACCAGGAATCTATATCTGCAATCAAAATTCATCAATAACCCCAGACTTGGCCGGAATTTGATCAAGAAACTCGCCGGTTTCCGGTGGGTTCGACGTAAACTTCAAAACACAACTCCCTTCTCTACAGACCTCGTTGATTCATGAATCAATTACGACTAGATTGCAAATTTCACAGAGAACACAATCCACTATATCACAACATCAATCTATTCCAGAATAAGAAACCCCCAAATTTCAATTAAGAACATTCATACGGCTTATAAACCCTAATTTTGAAATTCGAAAATCAAACTCAAATTTGAACATGTTATTGAACTCCAAATCAGACGTATAATATATCAAAATCATCAGGAAAACAAGCTCTATAACATGCAATCATCAAATCATACAAACAATCATCCGAACAAAAATTCATATTTTTAATAAATTTAATTTGAAAATAAATAAAATTATAGAAAATAAACCTTGATTTTTGCAGTAAAACGAAGCTTAGAATCTGGTAGAACACTTCAAATCCTTCGTTTTGGTTACTCAAGCTTTGAAAACACAGATCGGTAACGCCTTCGTTTTGCTGTTTGATTCTTAGAACAGTTTATGTAATTAGGGTTTTTCTCTGAAAATTATAAAATTAACTATCTGCAAATGATTTTGATAAGAAATAAAATACGGTAAAAGGCTATTTATAATTACAGAAAATTAGTATCCCGTTGGATCATTCCGGATATAAAACGGTACGTTTATTTATAAAAACTGATCCAAACGGTATCGGTTTTCGGGATAATTATCCGAACCAGTACAATTTGTACTGCGGTCTTGGTCTCAGCGCCTGCTTACACGTACTACGAAGTGATAATTGGGATAGTTTAATAAAAAGCTCCCGTTTATCGAAAATACGGGTTTTATTGATTTACCGAAATGAATATTGTATCGAAAATGTTGCGCCGGGACCCGCGCAGAACAAACCGTACGCCGGATCGAAAAAGTCGAAACATGGAATATGCTCAGAATATTACAATTAGGTTAGGAAGGAGTTCTCGGAAGAGTTTCGGGTTCCAAAAACGTAACAACGGGTCACGTCGGTTGGTTCCCGTTTTTATAAAATAGATTTTAAATACCCGGAAAAAGATTTTATAAATTTCATATGATTCTTATAAATTCATAAATCATCATAAAAATAATTAGGAAGATATGACAATTATCTATATTTTATTTTGGACATATAAAATTAAAATACTCAATTAATATTATTTTTGAATATCCAAGTACAGATAACACTTAACAATTAATTCACATAATAGATACTGAACACAGATAAAAATTATTTAATAGCAAAAATAATTACACAATATATCCCGGATATTACATCCCTCCCCCCTTAAAAGGATTCCGTCCTCAGAATCTCCTAAGAAAACAAATGAGGGTACTTTTCTCTTATATCATTTTCTAACTCCCAGGTTGACTCTTCAACCTTTGGGTTTCTCCACAATACTCTTAGTAGCTTTACCACTTTATTTCTCAATACTTTCTCTCTCTCCTCTAGAATCTCTATCGGACTCTCTACATATGACAAATCTGCCTTAAGCTCTATTGGCTCATATTCTATTACATGCCTGGAGTCTGGATTATATTTCTTGAGCATCGATACGTGAAAAACATTGTGAATGTGCTCCATGTGCGGTGGTAACGCCAACTCGTAAGCTACTTTGCCAACGCGCTTTAGGATCTCAAAAGGTCCGACATATCTTGGGCTTAGCTTCCCTTTCTTTCCAAACCTCATTAGTCCTTTCCATGGTGATACTTTCAATAATACCAAGCTTTCTTCTTCAAATTCCATATATTTCCTTGACTGGTCTGCGTATTTCCTCTGACGATCTTGTGCAGCTATCAATCTTTTCTGGATAATTTCAACAATTTCCTTTGTCTGCTGTACCAGTTCAGGTCCAAGTATCTTGCGTTGTCCTACTTCGTCCCAATATATTGAAGATCTACATTTGCGTCCATAAAGGGCTTCATAGGGTGGCATCCCAATGCTGGCATGATAACTGTTGTTGTAAGCAAACTGTACCAGAGGTAAATGTTCGTCCCAACTTCCTTTGAAATCAATAGCACAAACACGTAACATGTCCTCGATTGTCTGGATCGTTCTTTCACTTTGGCCATCCGTTTGGGGGTGATAGGCCGTACTCATATTCAGTCTTGTTCCCAAACATTCTTGAAAACTCTTCCAAAATCTTGAATTAAACCTTGGATCTCGATCAGATACAATAGACACAGGAACTCCATGACGAACTACAATTTCCTTCAGGTACATATGGACTAACTTATCGAGCGAAAATCTTTCATTTATAGGCAGAAAATGAGCTGACTTGGTAAGTCTATCCACTATAACCCAAATGGCATCATGATTAGCCCTTATCCTTGGTAATCCAACTATGAAATCCATGGCAATATGTTCCCACTTCAACTCTGGAATCTCCAATGGCTGTAACAATCCACTTGGTCTCTGATGCTCTGCTTTAACTCTCTGACAGGTATAACATTTTCTAATCCATTCCACAATTTCCCTCTTCATGTCTGGCCACCAATAATTCTTCTTTAAATCTCTGTACATTTTGGTACTCACTGGATGGATAGAATATCTTGAACTATGTGCCTCTTGTAAAATTTCATTTTTCAGCTCCGTCACTGGTGGAATCCAAATCCTTGAAGAAAACCTAAGAATACCTTGATCATCCTTCTGCGTGCATAATTCCTCACCTACCAAATGATTTATATCTTGATCCATTACATTTTCCTGACACTTCTTTATTTTTTCCAACAACTCCGGCTGGAAAGTCATACTGTATACTTTTGCTTCATCAGGCTTGTGAACTCTAATCTCCAATTCCAATTTCTGAAATTCCTTATATATATCTTCAGGTACTGATAACACATTCAACCTTTCCTTCCGACTCAATGCGTCTGCCACAACGTTCGCCTTACCGGGATGATAATTAATCGAACAGTCGTAATCCTTGATCAATTCTAACCATCTCCTTTGCCTCATATTAAGTTCCTTCTGTGTGAATATGTATTTTAAGCTTTTGTGATCCGTGAAAATCTCACACTTTTCTCCATATAAATAATGTCTCCAAATCTTTAAAGCGAAAACTATGGCTGCTAGCTCCAAATCATGAGTAGTATACTTTTGTTCGTGTGGTTTCAATTGCCTTGACGCATACACAATCACCTTTTCGTGCTGCATTAAAACACATCCGAGACCTTTGTGAGAAGCATCGCTATAAATTATGAAATTCCCTTGATCGTCTGGAAGTGATAAAATAAGTGCCGTGATTAATCTCCGCTTCAACTCCTGAAAACTTTCTTCGCACTTGTCATTCCATATAAACTTTTCATTCTTTCGTGTAAGCTTTGTCAATGGTGTTGCAATCCTTGAGAAATTCTGAACGAATCGTCGATAATATCCCGCCAATCCCAAGAAAGTTCTTACCTCAGTGGGTGTTCTCGGTCTCTCCCAATTCGTAATTGCCTCGATCTTTGCCGGGTCCACTTTGATCCCTTCGTTGCTGACTATGTGTCCTAAGAACTGAACTTCCTGTAGCCAAAACTCACACTTCGAGAATTTAGCGTATAGTTTCTTTTTCCTTAAAATCTCCAAAGCCGTTCTCACATGTTCCGCATGATCCTCTTCCGTTTTTGAATAAATTAAAATATCATATATAAACACAATAACAAACTTATCCAAATACTCCTTGAAAATTCTGTTCATCGGGTTCATAAACGCTGCCGGGGCATTGGTCAATCCAAAAGACATCACTAAAACTCGTAATGTCCATACCTTGTTCTGAAAACTGTCTTTGGTATATCTTCTGGCTTGATCTTCAGTTGATGATATCCCGATCTTAAATTAATTTTGGAGAAGTACTTGGCTCAACAGATCATCGATTCTGGGTAACATATACTTGTTCTTGATTGTCAGCTTGTTGAGCTCCCTATAGTCGATGCACAGTCTCATGCTTCCATCTTTCTTCTTGACAAATAATACCGGGGCTCCCCACGGGGATATACTAGGTCTGATTACTCCTTTCTCTAACAATTCCTACAATTGCTTCGCTAGCTCTTTCATCTCAACAGGCGCCATTCTGTACGGGGCCTTGGATACTGGTTCTGTTCCCGGTGCTAAGTCGATCGCAAATTCAATTTCTCTATCTGGAGGAAGTCCTGGTAATTCGTCGGGAAATACGTCTGGAAATTCATTCACAACTGGAATATCTTCAAATGTTGCTGGCTTTTGACTTCTGTCGATCACATATGCTACGAAATGCTCGCATCCTTGCCGTAATAACTTCTTGGCTGGAATCATCGTTAAGAACTTTTTTACTTGTTTCTGACCTTTGAACGTTACTATCCTTTCGTCTGGCGTTTTCACCATTACCTTCTTATTTCGACAATCTATCTGGGCATCGTGCTTAGATAACCAATCCATCCCTAATATAACATCAAATTCTCCTAACTTAAATGGTATCAAATCTACACAAAATTTACTACCAGAGATCTCAATCTCACAATTCCCACAAACTTGGTTAACAGTTACACGTTCTTGATTTGCTAATTCCACAGTCATTATTTCATTTAAACACTAAACTGGACAATTTAACTTACTAACAAAATCTTGTGAAACAAACGATCGAGTTGCTCCCGAATATTAACGCTTTGGCATATAAAGAATTCACATTAAGCATACCTGCCACGACATCCGTATCCTGAATAGCATCCTTCACATACATATCAAAAACACTAGCCCTTGGAGTCTCATTCACTGTTGGGGTAGATCCCATAATCCTCAATGCATTACTGGTTGGGGCCGGTGTCTTGCAATCCCTGGCCATATGTCCTGGCTTTCCACATTTAAAGCACATAAATCCAATGGCTGGAACCTTTACTGCTGGATTCCAGATAGGCTGATCTTTATTTGCTGGCTCTCTTGCTGGCTGATTTCGGCACTCCCTCGAATACTGCCCTTTTTGGTTGCATTTGAAACATACCACATTCAACTTATTACAAACTCCTCCATGCTTCTTCCCACATACTTGACAATCCGGAAAAGTTAGTCTCAACTGACTTGGCTGATTTGTATTAACTGGACGGTTGCTCTGGCCTCCGTCTCCTGCATTCTGTCTACTGAAATTAAAATTTCTCCCTGGCTGAAACTTACCCTTCTTAAAATTTGGAAACTTCCCTGTTTGTGGCTGACCCTCACTTCCCTCAACTTTCCTTTTCTTGCTTTCCTTTTCCTTCTGGAACATCTCACTCTCTGTCTCTGCGATCATAGCCTTCTGCACTACTCCTGCATAGGTATCCAATTCAAAAATGGCTACCTTCCCTCTGATCCATGGTTTCAAACCTTGCTGAAATCTTTTAGCTTTCTTCTCGTCAGTATCCATATACGATGGTACATACCTTGACAATTCCTCAAACTTACCCTCATAATCTGTTACCGACATGTTCCCTTGCTTTAATTCTGAAAAACTTCAGCTCCATTTGATCCTGAACAAACTGAGGAAAATACTTTTCTAAAAAGAATTCCTTAAACCTTTCCCAAGTAATAACATCTGTGCCTTCCAATGTCTTCACCATTTCCCACCAATAGGTGGCCTCATTCTTCAGATAGTAACTTGCAAACTCAACCTTCTGTTCTTCCTTTACTTTCACTAAGGCAAATGCCTTCTCTATTTCCTTTAACAAAACATTTGCTTAAATTGGCTCTAAGGAACCCTTGAATTCTGGTGGGTTTACTACCTGAAAAGTTTTAAAAGTTACCTGGGGGTTGGTCTGTCTTTGTTGTTGTTGTTGTGCCAGGTGAACTGTTTGTTGGGCCAAAATTTGAAGAATCTGGGCTATTGCTGGGTCCATGGGTCCTGGGTTCACATTTGGATTCGTATCATCTTGGTTGTTATTGTTGTTGGTTTCTTCATTCTGGGTGTTGGTGCGGGTATTTCTTCTGGGAGGCATTTTCTGTAAAGAATCAATCAACTTATTTAGCTTTTGAATCAATCTTTTGCATAAAAGAACAGTTTTGCAAAACATAAATATCTCTTTTTGAAAATAGTTGTAACTAAGTAAATTGCATGCTTCTTTACAGAATATAAACAGTTATGGAAAACAGGGTACATGGTATCACAGGGTATAACTGGTGCAATAAATAAGGTAAGGTATAACAGGTGCAATAAAGTAAATGTTAGTGCTGGAAAGGAAAAAGGTACTGATATATATAGATCAAAAGTTTTAGGTAGTACAAGCGTAAAGACGCTTCGGAAGTAAAAGCGAAAAGGGTACAACAACCTACTCACTAGTCAACATAGCTAGTCTATAAATACAACTCAAAAGTCTACTGATACACACTACACACTACTGTACATACTACATAACCATAACAACACTGCTCGACATCTTCATCTCTGAATCTCTGGCTCATGGCAAATCTGGACCTCCTATCTCCTCAAGCTCATCTAGAACCCACTTAGCCCACTCCACTAGGAAATCAGGGGTGATGTCCTCATATGTAGCCTCAGCAATCCTCACAGCAGCTGCTCTACGAAATGCCTGGAGCCTCTCTCTAAGTCGCCTCTCACCACTCCCCACCTCTCTGGTACGCATAATATGTAGTAACTCCTGAATCTGACCCTGAAGGAATCACTGCTCCATAAGGCAAGCCTCAAACTGATGATATGGGACAGGGTAGGAAGAGAACTGGAAAGGTACTCCTGTGACTGAATGACTGGTAAAGCCTGAATCAGCAGGTGAGGGTCCTGTGATAGGTGGCCTCATGACTGGAGGTGGAATAGCTTGCAGTGGTACGGGCTGCAAAACAGGTGGAGGTAGTATAACCAACACTGGTGGAACAACAGGACGTGGATCCGAAGATGGCACTCTAACTGAAGGCTCTGAGTGATCAGCTGATACGGGAATAAAAGAGTCGGCCATCGCTGCTATCTGAAATCATATCGCAATATAAGAATCTCGAACCATAATACGAATTACACTAATACCTGATATACTGAAGCACTCAACCTCTCGACGTTCTATCTTTCTATTCCTTACTTCTAATCCTAACCCTCTACCCATTCCCGTCAACCTAGGCTTGTGTCAGTGACTTATAACCTGTAGCTCTGATACCAAACCTGTGGCGCCCTCCAAACCCGGGTCAGAAGTTTGGGGTCCACACACACATCTTAATTATAACCTGCTTATAACAATAATAAAGATAATAATAATATATGCAGTGACCCTACTTATCAACTACCACGGACCGCAACAGGTTAAAGTATGCACACAAGCCAAACACACTAATATATTACAAACCGTTCAAATCCCAACTATTTCAAACTCACACTGAGTATCAAACATTAATACAAACTTTTACAAACTTAAATTATCCCAAAAGAAGCCTACTAGCTCAGCTTCCTCAACCTGAACCCCTAGCTCTCGCGCTGGACTGGGGATCCTCGCTACCAACTGGTTCCTTTTTAACTGGAAAGAATATAAATAACATCACACAAATGAGCTAACTAGCTCAGCAAGTCAAAATGACAAAACTGAGAATAATGATCATCAGGTGACTATGATTATGATATCAAGTGAACATTGGATTATGATTTAGAATTGGATATTATACTTTTAATTTAAAAGCCAAGGTTAGGCTGCTGATCAGTCACGCACTAACCCCGAGCAAGGCACACAACATTGCTCTAACTACTGGATCCAAGGCACACATTGGCCTAACTTGACCATTATATGGTCTGACCACGAATCTGGTCCACAATTTTATAAAAACAATCCAATTCTAACATAATAACAGAATATGCAATAATAAACAATAACCAAAATCATTAACAATAATGAGTGTTTAACAATGAAAGGTTTTCAATCTTTGTAAGGATCAAATAAGTAGTTTAAAAGCTTGAACGCTGGGTAATGAAAGAATTTGATAACAAAAGAATCAATATTTCAGGGTTTCAAAGATTTGGGCTCTCAAAGCATAGGATACAATGGTTGAATGTACAAGTAATTCAGTTCAGTGTTTGGGATTTTGTTTGTATGTATTTATGGAATAGTATCGTATACTTGAGGTTCGAGTTTGGGTTTACAATAATCAATGGCTTAGAAAGAATATGGTTCATGGCTCAAGAACAATAACTGAAATCAGGGTTTAGGTTTTCGTGCTTCAAAGCACTTGCAATGTCAACAAGACTATCAAGAATTACAATGTCTCGAGAAAGTTCAGAACACTTGCCTGGTATTAGCTTACTACTCTGCACTGACTTCCAATCACAACCGTCTTACTCTTCAACTATCTGTTTTCCTTTCCTACGTCTTACCTTTTCTGCTCACATATCATAAGTATCTATCAATCATCAACTCATAGAGTTCTATTCAACACACACTTCTATCTACCCTTCGTTTTACCCAAATCCGATTAACGGATTGAAATCTATGCAATAACGAAGTAAACACCGAATATATAGACCGATAGTCAAAGAACAGGTCACGTATAACACATAATACATCACGTAATCAATGACATATCATTTATAAAGAAGTCTCAGGTCATAAATATGCTTTCGGGTATTTAAAATAATTTTTAAAATATTTTTCGGAATTAAAACGGGTCGTTGGATCAATTTCGGGTTAATAAACAGGGTTCGGTTGGCCAATTCTGGCTCCGAAACAATTTTAGAATAATTATCGAGCCTTGAAAATAATTTAGAATAATATTTTAAAGCTCGAAACTATTTTTCAGAATTTTTAAATCATTTTTAATAATTAAATCTAATTAAATAATTAATTAAAAATCAATTAATAATTAATTAAATCAATTAATCAATTAATTTTCGAATTAATTGACTAATTAATCAATTAAAAATTAACTGAAATTAATTAACTAATTAATTCAGATTTATTTGTGAATTAAAAATAATTTTCGGAATTAAAATAATAATTTTTAAAATTTTCAGAAATTAAAAACGAATTTTTATAATAAAAATAAATGGAAAATATGATTTTTAAACATTTTATAAACAGGAATCCTAAATTTGCAAAGTCTGCAAACCTCAGGGACCTAACTGCATCGTTTTCAAAAGTTGGGGTACCAAACTGTAATTTTCCAGCTCTTCGCCGGAAAACAGTCGGGTTCGCCGGAGAACACGTTCCCGGCGTCCTCACCCCACCAACACCTCCAGATCACATCTACACAACATTAGGAACACAACCATGCAATCAATTCATCATAACAATCCCTGAGTTGGCCGGAATTTGGCCGTGAAGTTTTCCAGTTTCCGGCGAACATCGGAAAACTTCAAAACACAACTCCCTTCTCTACAGACCTCGTTGGTTCATGAAACTTATACGACTAGATTGCAAATTTCACAGAGAACACAACCCACTATAACACATCATCAATCTATCACAGAATACGAAACCCCCAAATTTCAATTAAGAACATTCATACGGGTTATAAACCCTAATTTTAAAATTCGAAAATCAAACTCAAATTTGAACATGTTATTGAACTCCAAATCAGACGTATGACATATGAAAATCATCAGGAAAACAAGCTCTACAACATGCAATCATCAAATCATACAAACAATCATCCGAACAAAAATTCATATTTTTAATAAAATAAATTCGAAAATAAATAAATTTTTAGAAATTAAACCTTGATTTCTGCAGTGAAACAAAGCTCAGAATCTGATAGAACACCTCAAATCCTTCGTTTTGGTTACTCAAGCTTTAAAAACAGAGATCGGTAACGCCTTCGTTTTGCTGTTTGATTCTTAGAACAGTTTATGAGTATAAGATTTTTCTCTGTAAAATTATATAATTATCTGTCTGCAATTGATTTTTATACGAAATAAAATACGGTAAAAGGCTATTTATAATTACGGAAAATTAGTATCCCGTTGGATCATTCCGGATATAAAATGGTACGTTTATTTATAAAAACTGATCCAAACGGTATCGGTTTTCGGGATAATTATCCAAATCAGTACAGCTTGTACTGCGGTCTTGGTCTCAGCACCCAGTTACACGTACTACGAAGTGATAATTGGGATAGTTTAATAAAAAGCTCCCGTTTATCGAAAATACGGGTTTTATTAATATACCGAAACGAATATTGTATCAAAAATGTTGTGCCGGGACCCGCGCAGGACAAACCGTACGCCGGATCGAAAAAGTCGAAACATGGAAAATGCTCGGAATTTTACAATTAGGTTAGGAAGGAGTTCTCGGAAGAGTTTCGGGTTCTAAAAATGTAACAACGGTTGACGTCGGTTGGTTCCCGTTTTTATAAAATAAATTTAAATTACCCGGAAAAAGATTTTAAAAATTTCATATGATTCTTATAAATCTATAAATCAACATAAAAATAATTAGAAAGATATGACAATTATCTATATTTTATTTTGGACATATAAAAATTAAAATACTCAATTAATATTATTTTTGAATATTCAAGTACATATATCACTTAACAATTAACTCACAAAATAGATACTGAACACACATAATAATTATTTAATATCGAAAATAATTACACGATATATCCCGGATATTACATTCGGTATTTGGGATTTTGTTTGCATGTATTTGTGGAGTAGTATCGTATACTTGAGGTTCGTGTTTGGGTATATAACAATCAATGGTCTAGAAAGAATAAGGTTCATGGCTCAAGAACAATGACTGGAATCAGAGTTTGGGTTTCAGTGCTTCAAAGCACTTGCAATATCAAAAAGACTATCAAATACTACAATATCTCAAGAAAGTTCAGAACACTTGCCTGGTATTAGCTTACTACACTGCACTCGCTTCCAATCACAACCGTCTTACTCCTCAACTACTTGTTTCCCTTTCCTACGCCTTGCCTCTTCTGCTCACATATCATAAGCATCTATCAATAATCAACTCATAGAGTTCTATTCAACACATACTTCTATCTACCCTTCGTTTTACCCAAATCCGATTAACGGATTGAAAGTTATGCAATAATCAAGTAAACACCGAATATATAGACCGATAGTCAATCAACCAGTTACGTATAGCACATAATATATCACGTAATCAATGATATATCATTTATAAAGAAGTCTCGGGTCATAAATAGGCTTTCTGGTATTTAAAATGATTTTTAAAACATTTTTCAGAATTAAAACGGATCGTTGGATCAATTTCAGAAAAATAAACAGGGTTCGGTTGGCCAATTCTGGCTCCGAAACAATTTTATAATAATTATCGAGCCTTGGAAATAATTTAGAATAATATTTTAAAGCTCGAAACTATTTTTCGAAATTTTTAAATCATTTTTCAATATTTAAATCTAATTAAATAATTAACTAAAATCAATTAATAATTAATTAAATCAATTAATCAATTAATTTTCAAATTAATTGACCAATTAATCAATTAAAAATTAACTGAAATTAATTAACTAATTAATTCAGATTTATTTTTGAATTAAAAATAATTTTTGGAATTAAAATAATAATTTTTTAGAATTTTCAGAAATTAAAATCGAATTTTTATAATAAAAATAAATAGGAAATATGATTTTTAAATATTCTTAAAACAGGAATCCTATTTTTGCAATTTCTGGAAAGTTCAGGGACCTAACTTCATCATTTCCAAAAGTACAGGGACCAAACTGCAATTTTGCAGTCTAGTCACCGGAAAACGTCTAGGATGGCCGGAGAACTCGACTCCGGCATCCTCCCACCACCACAAGCTCCAGATCAATAATACACAACACCAGGAATCTATATCTGCAATCAAAATTCATCAATAACCCCAGACTTGGCCGGAATTTGATCAAGAAACTCGCCGGTTTCCGGCGGGTTCGACGTAAACTTCAAAACACAACTCCCTTCTCTACAGACCTCGTTGATTCATGAAACTTGTACGACTAGATTGCAAATTTCACAGAGAACACAATCCACTATATCACAACATCAATCTATTCTAGAATAAGAAACCCCCAAATTTCAATTAAGAACATTCATACGGGTTATAAACCCTAATTTTGAAATTCGAAAATCAAACTCAAATTTGAACATGTTATTGAACTCCAAATCAGACGTATAATATATCAAAATCATCAGGAAAACAACCTCTATAACATGCAATCATCAAATCATACAAACAATCATTCGAACAAAAATTCATATTTTAAAATAAATTTAATTTGAAAATAAATAAAATTATAGACAATAAACCTTGATTTCTGTAGTAAAACGAAGCTTAGAATCTGGTAGAACACTTCAAATCCTTCGTTTTGGTTACTCAAACTTTGAAAACAGAGATCGGTAACGCCTTCGTTTTGCTGTTTGATTGTTAGAACAATTTATGTAATTAGGGTTTTTCTCTGAAAATTATAAAATTAACTATCTGCAAATGATTTTGATACGAAATAAAATATGGTAAAAGGCTATTTATAATTACGAAAAATTAGTATCCCGTTGGATCATTCCGGATATAAAACGGTACGTTTATTTATAAAAATTGATCCAAACGATATCGGTTTTCGGGATAATTATCCAAACTAGTACAATTTGTACTGCGGTCTTGGTCTTAGCGCCTGGTTACACGTACTACGAAGTGATAATTGGGATAGTTTAATAAAAAGCTCCCGTTTATCGAAAATACGGGTTTTATTGATTTACCGAAACGAATATTGTATCGAAAATGTTGCGTCGGGACCCGCGCAGAACAAACCGTACGCCGGATCGAAAAAGTCAAAACATGGAATATGCTCAGAATATTACAATTAGGTTAGGAAGGAGTTCTCGGAAGAGTTTCGGGTTCCAAAAACGTAACAACGGGTGACGTCGATTGGTTCCCGTTTTTATAAAATAGATTTTAAATACCCGGAAAAAGATTTTATAAATTTCATATGATTCTTATAAATTCATAAATCATCATAAAAATAATTAGGAAGATATGAAAATTATCTATATTTTATTTTGGACATATAAAATTAAAATACTCGATTAATATTATTTTTGAATATCCAAGTACAGATAACACTTAATAATTAATTCACAGAATAGATACTGAACACAGATAATAATTATTTAATAGCAAAAATAATTACACAATATATCCCGGATATTACACTAACAAACTTAAAAAAGCCAAAGGATCCAAGCAAGTCCGGGTCCTTAAAACTAACCATTAGTGGTCTTTGTGATTGCAGGGCAACAGGAGAAACATCCTAGTACTGGATAGTGGATGTTCAGGACATATGACTGGAAATAAAGCCCTGCTCTCAGACTTTGTGGAGAAAGCTGGCCCAGAAGTTTCTTATGGAGATGGCAACATGGGAAAAACTTTGGGATATGGCAATATTAATCTTGGGAATGTCATCATTGAAAAAGTAGTTCTTGTCTCAAGATTTAAAAACAATCTGCTGAGTGTGAGTCAAATCTGTGATAGAGGTTATCATATGGATTTCTTTGAAGAACACTGTGAAGTTGTAAGCAATTCTACAGGCAAAGTGGTTCTGAAAGGTTACAGGCATGGTAACATTTATGAAGCCAGACTTTCAACAAGTTCTGATAGTTCTGCAATCTGTCTGTTGAGCAGAGCATCAATTGAAGAAAGTTGGAATTGGCACAAAAGACTCTCTCATTTAAACTTTAACAACATAAATGAGCTTGTAAAGAAAGATCTTGTGAGAGGACTGCCAAAATCAGTATTTGCTCCTGATGGCCTTTGTGATTTATGTCAAAAGGCAAAACAAAGAAAATCTTCTTTCAAGAGCAAAACTGAGTCATCAATTCTTGAGCCTTATCACCTACTGCATGTTGATCTATTTGGTCCAGTCAATGTCATGTCTATTGCAAAGAAGAAATATGCAATGGTTATAGTGGATGAGTTCACAAGATACACTTGGGTGTACTTCTTGCACAAGAAGAATGAAACTACATTCACTCTAACTGATCATGTCAGACAGCCGGATAAGTTGGTCAAAGATTCTGTTAAAATTATAAGAAGTGATAATGGCACTGAGTTCAATAATTCAATCATGTAAGAGTTCTGCAAAGAACATGGAATCAAACAGGAATTTTCTGCACCTGGAACTCCACAACAAAATGGAGTTGTAGAAAGAAAGAACAGGACTCTCATTGAAGCTGCACGAACTATGCTTGATGAAGCAAAGCTGCCAACCTACTTTTGGGATGAAGCTGCTATTAGTTACTAAGTGCATGCATGCATTTTACAGTCTGTATGTTAATAAATATAAATAAGTCAGTAGTCCAAATATGTGGGCTATCTTGTAGTAAATATAGGTTATGTTAGCCATGACTTCTGGGTATTCAAGCTTATAAATATGGCTTTACTAGTGTATTCCAATTTACAACACATCAAGTGAGAAATAGCGGTGACAGTGAGAATTCTAGAGAGCTGAAGCTCCCTGAGGAAAAAAAGGCTGTAGCCTCGTGTGTAACCTGAAAGGAATATGTCCTAAGTCCAATCATGTATAAGGATTTAGGAATAACTTTTATGTAATCTGTTTTTGATTTCATTGATATTAATAAAGACTTGTTTTGTTTTTATTACGGGTTTTATCTATTTAAGTGTTTAAATAAGATATACCATAGTTTAGAGTAAAGCTTTTTATGGATTATGATGAGATCATAATAGTGAGACCTAAAAAGATGATAACTCTAAACTTAAATAGTTCCTGGTCATAGGATTACTAACTGGTAATTAATAATCCACAAAGATCGGTACATACTATGCTTGCTTTATTATGAAGGATGTCTGTTCTCATAGACATTTGTGTGGTGACACTATAGCTAGTATGTAGGTGCTTATTATAGAATAAGTTCACTGAACATGACTCGCACAGCTGAACAACTGATGGAGTTCACTCACGTGTCAGCAGTTGTTCGCATAGTGATAGTTGTACAAGTATCCTTAGACTTGAGGTGATCATAGTCATCTTGTGTACACTGAACTATGCTTTGGTTTAGTTCTTAGTCTCCAGGGACAATTATTAGGGCTCTTCTGGGTATAGGAATTTGTACACGAAGATAGTGTATGATCAATAAAGGATCTACCCCTTCCAGTGAAGGAAGCAAATGTTCAAGGCTGATCCACTTATGCTAGTTCAGAAATCTCTGGCCAGAGTGAATAAAATTAGAAAGGAGTTTCTAATTTGCATAGAACTACGCATAATAAATGGTAAGCAAGTGATTGAATTAGATAGGCTTGACACGAGATCCATGCCTTGTATTTAATCGGGACATTGTAGGGTAGAAGGAGTTTATTGTACGGTAACTATTCACTGAATAGGTTCTTGGTATTCTAAGCAGTGAATTCATATTATCCGGATAGTCGCGATATGCTGAGAAGTATCCCTCACGATGTAGAATAAATGTGATTAATTAATCATATTTAATAAATTAGAGAATTTATATAAATAATAATAAAATAGTTTTATTATTATTTATTTCTACTACCGGCTTAATATTGAACCTACAGGGTCACACCATAAAAAGAGAATGATTTAATGGTGGAGGAATTAATTAATAATGGCTAAATAATTATTTATTTATGAAATAAATAATTAATTGGCAAATTTAATAATTGATTAAATGAGATTTAATTGATTATAAATTAATTAAGAAAAGTTCTTAATATTATTAATTAAATGATTTAATTTTTGAAAATTAAATCAAGAGAGAGAATTATTTCTAAAGTGTTTAGAAAAAGGATTAATGATTAAAAGGTGTTTTAATTATTAATGAGAATAATAAATGGGATAATAATAATAATATTTATGGGAAAATTTCAGCTGAAAATTTTGCCTATAAATACACTATTATAGACCCTATTTTATTAGAACCCACATCGAACCCAAAAACCCAAAAAGTTTGGAAAACCCAATTCTCTCCACCTCCTTCCTCCTCCTTAACATCGTTTTCTTGGTGGATACCGGTGGAGTGCTTCACACTTGAGGAGCAACTGCTAAGGATCTCTGATCGTTGTCTCCGAATTATTTTAAAAGGTTAGATTCGATCCCTCGAATTTTTATTCACGATTTATATGCTTTTATTTGGATTTTATATGTGTAAAAGTATTTTGCCATGCCCCCGCTGCGTTTAAAATCCAATATAACCAAGAAAAGTTGTAGCTTATTATTATTAATATATACAAGTGTGTGTTTGGTTTATAAAAAAATATAAATATTTGATCGAACCCATTCACATTTTCAACAAGCAGTTATGTTTGATATATATATAGGCTCAACAATGTTTTGGTTTATGGTTTACATTATAGATTTGAATTTGATTTTGGTTTTTCATGAACTGAAATCATAACTCAATTAAAATTTGAATTGAAATCGATATATATCTAAATAAAAAGAATTGAAGTGTTAAAATTTGATTACATTGTATATTTTGTTATTTGATATATATTTGGTTTTTTATATATTTCCTCCAAACAATTGTAAACTTATAAAGCAATTTTTTTGATAATATAAATCTCAATTGGTCAAATAAGAGTATTGAAATTAAAATATTAATGTTAAATTCGATAGATAGTTGTCAGCTAGTAACTTAAATTAAGTAACGATATTGCTAACTTTAACATATTTTTGTCTACTCTAAAGGCAAAGCTATTGAATTCAGATAAGAATATTTCTCATGCTGTCGATATAGTTTTGTTCACCACGTGTTAAGATGTGAAGACAATTATTGAAATGCATCTCGAGATCTCTTAGATAGTGAAGTAGAAATGAAATTTTGCTCGGCTAAGTAATTGCCATTATATGGTTGAGGAACTGACTCTGCGTTAAGATTCCAAGGAATTTCGGATGGTAATGGGGGGAGAAGACTTTGTTGGTCCAAAATATCATTACTTCCTAGCATAGCATCCAAGTTCACATTCCATTGTGACTCTATTGATAAAGATGGCAGTAGATTTTGTTCGTTCGTGACTTGTGGTATCGGGGTTAAAGTCGTGAAGTCCGGATAAAAGTCCAATGGCATGTCAGATGGTAATGGTGGCAGATGATCTTCTTGGTTAATTATATTTGTGTTGAGTGGATCAGAGGTTGTGTAGGATTTAGGATGCCATGGTGATAGAGAAGTTGTCAAATGATTGTGAATGAATCTGGCTACTCATATCCATCCCAGCACTCTCAAGTGTCTCCCAGGGCAGTGTTTGTAGATAATTTTGCTGCTCTGGTGAAGTGCTATCAACTCTCTTTCTTCTTGTTCCACACACATAAACCGAGTCCACCAATTTAGGTTCAATGTCGTAAAGTTCTTTGCTGATGGTTTTCCACACCCCTCGTAGTTCATGAGCCACGTTCTCGAAGTAAAAATAAGGAATGAGTGGAAGTATATATGGGAAAATAGTTATTTGATGCCAGTTAAGATGTTCCCAAATAATCCCTTTACTCCTGCGATTTTTTTCAAGCGTAAATGATATTTCTGCATAATTTCAACTAATATCAGTCATCTTGAAGAAAATGCATTGAGAAATGAAAGAATTAAATATGTACCGGTGAAACTATCAGAACTCGGAAGGAAAATATATATGAGAATTGGAAAATAGGAAATGTGAGTGTGAAAATCTAAAACCTACTACTAGAAAGATGGAAGAAGAGAAGCCAAAGAGAAAAAAACTCGGAATTTTGACGAGACCGCAAAATTGCGTGAAATATATATAACGACATGGAGTATAAAGAGAGGTATTCGGAGTAATTGATTTTGATACGACATTTATTGGTCCTGTATTAATATTTATGTCATAAAATATCTTGAATGGTTAATGTAAGATTAAATATTAATATGATAGATTATCACTCGTGTGTAATAATTCATTAGGAATTTTAATGATATCATAGACTTCTTGCTCTCACATTTTTTAACATATCAGTGCGATTATCATACATATTTTGTCAAAAAAAAGTTGTTATACATGTAGCAGCTAGTATCCATATTTGTGTATCGTAGTATCGTCAAATCCCAGTGATAAAGAGAGGGATCAATTATTTAGTTTATTCAATTATTATCTTATACTTGTCTTATTTTTAAGCTTATAAGTACTAGCGGGGAAAATAAGTTCAACACGAGTACATATTTTAATACTAGACGATGATATTAAATCTTATATAATTTACAAGAAATATTGAAGACTCATCCGGTCATCCTAGATTTTTCAAAGCCTAAACTCGGTAAAATTATGGCAATCCCTGTAGTAGACTAAATAATACCTTCCGCCCGGCTTGTAAATAAATTATGCAATAGAATGTGACTAGGTACAGGGTGATGACCCCAACTGTTACATGTAATATTTGGCAATAAAATGACTAAAGTTTCACAATTCAGAAAAATGGTTCTTTTTATCATGTTAAAGCGTAACATGAAGGTGTATTTCTTGAAAACGCAACTTTACATTATGTTTTTTCTTGAAAACGCAACTACACAACGTGTTTTTTTCAAAAAATTAAAAAAAGAAAGATAAACCAAAAACGCAATTATTACAAATGTTCTTGTATGTAAAAATCAAATGAGAAAAGCAAATTGAAATTGTGCGTCTTTAAAATGGCACCAAACGACACCAGGCTCAGCACGCGAAAAAGCCTGCTGACTAATTTTGTAATTTTTTAAACACTAGTTGTAAGTGCGTTAATGTGTGACAGTAAGAATTGGTTTTTTACTAGTAAAACTTGGGGCATTTTAATTTTAAATTTTGATTAAAATGGGCATTTCACGTAGATACTAACAACATCCTCTTGAGCAAAAAAAAAATAGAATTTACTGAAATATAAGATATTAGCCTTGGAAAAAGGAGTGATGACCGAAATAGCTAAGTTTGTCTTAATCACGTTAATTAACTATTCTTGCCTAATGCCTAGGTAAGTGTTGATCAATGCTGATGAGTACCGTTCTCTTATCGATGTTTAAGGTGTAGTTCTATGAGTAGCAGTCCGTCAAAATACACTAATCATGGTGTAGTATATGGTGGTGGCTGTTCGTGTAGGAATATAGAGAAATCTGGGCAATCTTAGCACTCTCGAGTTTCCCAGGGGAATGTCTGTAGATATTTTTGTTGCTCTTATTATAACGACTCGTGTGTTTTTGAATTATTCAAATATGTGATTATTATGGAAATTATTAAATAAAATATGTGTATTGGTTTTGACCGCACTGTGTTGGTTGAGTATTATATAGGTGTAATTTATAATATACCGGGTTGTTCGTGGGATTAATTATCGAGTCGTATTGGATTGTTTTTATTTTCAAAAGTGGATTTGGTGCAAATTTATTTGCATAAATATTGGGAATGTTTCAAAAATTATTTTTATGATTTTATAATTACAATAATTATTTTTAGGATTTTATAAAATTAAGAAATCAATATTTTATTAATTATTTATCTTTAAATGATTTTCTGAATGCTTTTATTTGTAAAATCCATATTTAATTCTAAAATTCTTCAAAAATTATGAAACTCATATTTATTTAAGTTTGGAATATTCCAAGAATTTTAAAATTATTTTGGAAATTTTCAGGATTAATTTCACGCGCTCGTTGTTTCGCTTCATTGATAAAAGCGGATATAAAGTGCATTTTAAAAATCATTTTAAAATTTCAAAATTTATATTTTTATTAACTTTGGGATATTTGTAATATTTTAAGATTATTTTCATGATTTTCGGAATCTGTTTTAAGTACACCTCGGTTCGTTAAATGAGAAATACGGGTATAAATTGCGTCTCAGAAATTATTTTAAAATTACGAAATTTATGTTTTTATAAACTCCGGGATACTTATGATATTTTAAAAATATTTTCATAATTTTCGGGGGCTGTTTTATTCGCACCTCGTTTCGTTAATTTCGAATTTCGGGGCAAAAAGAGACCTTTAAATCTTCGTAATTATCGCAAAAATTACGTGTCTATTTATTTGACACGTGTCCTGAATCACAGATACGTGGCAGCAGTACATTTGTTGTGTGTTGTTGCTGTATAAACTTGATACGTGTCCTGTGCAAACCAAACAAGCACCAAATCATTTTCTTTATTCCTTTTTGCATCAATTTCTTTACTCTCTGTCCTCTCTCTCTGTTCATCTCCTTTTTCTCCTTCTTTCTCTGTTTCTCCTCTCGGCTGTTCCTGTTCGCTGCCGTTTCATTTTTCCGGCCGTGCCCGGTGAGCCGCCGCTTGAATCCTTAGCTTGGCTGGTTCTATTTGTGTTGACAATCGGTGTATACGTGTATATATATGCTCGTGTGTATGATGTCAGCGTGTGTCTATTGTGCCTGTTTTGATATCCCCTGTTATCTTCTTCCAGCCGCCGCCGTGCGTATTCCGGCGTGGTGGCCGGCCTGCGTGTAACGCACACGCGCGTGTTTCCGTTTCGTTGTTTTATGTGTTGCAAGTCACTGCTTTTGGTTTAGGCTCTGTATAATTCGATTGTTCCACACTTTTTGGAATTCGGATTTAATCTAATTTTGTGGAAAATTTCGAATGAACTTTGTGATTATTCGGATATTTAACTTAATTATTTGAGATTTAAATTGGTAAAATTCGTATTGGAAACCCGAATAATTCAGGCACCGACAAATTTTGCCGCCATCAACAATGATCTTCGGTGAGTCGACGGTGGACTGTGATGTTTATTCTGAGTCCTAATATTTTAAAAATAAATAAATCAATTCGTAAAATTATTTTTGGAACGAGAATTTGATTTTTATATTAAAGTCAAGTACGTAAGTTAGTGAATGAATTGCGATTGGATTAATTGTTGGCTTGAATTGGTGGTTGGATTTTGGGTTGTGGTTGTTGTGAACTTGATTGTCGTGGTCTAACGTCGATTGTATTCGACGGGTAGTCCGATAAACAAAGGAGACACTGCCCGATTTTCGGGAAATCGAATTACGAAATTACGGGAACGTACCCGGGGATTATCGGGACGTCGAGCAAGTATAAGTATATACATAAACGTAAGTTTTATACAAAACCTGAATTGTACATTGTAGTGGAACATTTTGCCAAAACCAATAACCCTAATTTCATACGATAACAAGTATACGTACTTTCTGAAAACAAACACCGAATCGATTTTCGAGAATGTGAACCCTAACTGATGCCTGTATTGCAATACTATATGTGTTACGAGTCGGATTTAAATATCGTTGGGTAAGAATTAGTATCGAGGATATGTCAAGCATACCTAGACGTCTAACGTAGGGTATTTCGACCCTGTAGGTTATAGTCGGGAACCTGATAGTGGATGATGGACTAAAGATAACATAGTGGTCAGTCGACGAGCTCAGTAGAGTTTCAACAGAAGACCTGAGTGTCGAAGTCGAATCCAATGGGATCTAGTGGTTGGACGTTAGAGCCTGAGCAGCAGAGTTGGCTCAGAGTTGATCAGTAATAGTTGTAAAGCCTTGTAAGGCAAGTATTTCTGAACTCTTCTTCAAGATATATTACCAATGTTTTCGAACTGTTTTATAACATATTGCTATCATTAAACATAATTCCTATTTTATAATGCATATGCTTCAAATATTTACCCTTGAGCCCCGATCTTTCTTGATCTTGAGCCATAAGCCTTATTCTTTGTAAAACCATCCTTTGCTGATCCTCAAATACAAACCACACAAATATGATACTACTTTCCAAATATATCACTACCAAATACAAAACACTGAAACAAAGTTGTTTGAAAACACAGAAACTTTTATACTTCAACCATTCTTTATAACATCAAAGAACTATACCTTGAAAAAATCATTTCTGACCTAATACCGGATGTTGGTACAAATCCAAAACCATTTCTTATACATACCCTGAAATCTCCTTGAGATATCCATAAGCTTCCTTATGCTTTTATTCAAGTGTTTAACTATCGTTGATTATGAACTTGTTTTATTGAATTATATCGTTTATCATATTGAACTACTTTAGGATTGGATAGTTTTTATATATGTGGACCAGATTCGTGGTTAGACCATACCAATGGTCAAGTTAGGCCAATGCGTGCCCTGGATCCAGTAATTAGAGCAGTGCTGTGTGCTTGCTCGGGGTTAGTGCGTGACTGATCAACAACCTAACCTTGGTTTTTTTTAAAACTTAAAATGAATATCCAATTCTAATGATGAGTTAAAAAGCAACTTGATTCCTTTGAATCATCTCGTTTGATCATTGTTTAACCTCAGTTATCACTATTATGACTTGCTGAGCTAGTTAGCTCACCCTTGCGATTCTTTTATATATTTTACAGTTGAAAAGAATGTGGAT
The DNA here is from genome assembly GCF_009905375.1 of Apium graveolens. Taxonomy (NCBI): domain Eukaryota; kingdom Viridiplantae; phylum Streptophyta; class Magnoliopsida; order Apiales; family Apiaceae; genus Apium; species Apium graveolens. Next base: position 62,096,444 of record NC_133648.1, on the reverse strand, counting down.
GATAGTGAAGTTCCTCAGTCCAAAGTGCGGGCTAAGGTTCCAGTGAGTTGAATCAAGTTAACAGAAGCTTCATGCGGTATAGAGATAGTCAGATTGTAAGAATGATTTTATTATCAATTGTAAGTTAAATTAGTTGGGATTTGGTACATTGTAATAAAAGTTAAGGTTGTGGCTTGTTTTCATACTTTAACCTGTTGCGATCCGTGGTTTTGTGAAGCAGGGTCATTATAAATAATATTTCTTATACAGGTGTATGTATATTGTGTGTGGTGTGGACCCCAAACTTCTGACCCGGGTTTGGAGGGCGCCACAGGTTGGTATCAGAGCTACTGGTTATAAGTCACTGAAATAAGCCTAGATTATCGGGAATGCGTAGAGGGTTAGGATTAGGAGTAGGAAATAGAAAGATAAGACGTTGTGAGGTTGAGTGCGATGGTATAGTAAGTCTTCGGCACGGTTTGTGTTGCGATTCGGGATTCTTAGCTTATGACGTGAATTCCAGACAACGGCAATGGCAAATTTTGATTTCCCGGTGTTATTTGATCATTTGGAGCTTTCCGTTCAAGGATCGTCATCTTCTCTCAGATTGGAATTGAACCTTGTTCCCCCACCAGTATTAACGACACTACCTTCTGTTATAACGACTGCACTTCTTCAAGCTATTTTACGCTAAAAAATTTCCGCCTCTTGATATGAGATTACCTATTCAAGAGCCTCTATCTGTTTATTATTATTTCACTGGACATTCGGCTGTGAGCATATCTCTTCAGTTTACCCTATATCCTGTTCTATACCCCCAGTTTAAAAATTTGTCCTATGAAGCGATTGTACCTACGAGGATGGATTCGAGAGTTACAGTAAATGGTGAGCGCTTGAGATATAAATAAAGGTGAGAAGAAGTTTAGAGAAAGAATTTAAGTGTTTCAGAGGATAGCTGCTATCGGGTTAAAAGAAGCCCTTAGTGACTAAGCCACCCGTGAATAAGTATGGGATGAACTAGATGAATTTTGAAAGAGTAAGAGAGAAAAGCATAAACCTGGGATTTTTGTGAAATTAAATGATGATGATATGATAAATGTGATATGTAAAGTAGTAATGTGATGTGATACGAGTAAACTTTGTTCTATAAAATAGACTTGTTGACTATCGGATAGCATGTTCTACTTAACTACTGCAACGATAATGTCGGGAGTATTACCAGTATGGGAGCCTTGATATGAAGCTACGAATAAGATATCATGCAACGACAATTGAAGTTTTCGTCGATTAAGGAAGGAAAATGGACCCGATAAAGGAGAAAAGGTAGATTGGAGTGAATGAATTTTTATGTAATTATTTCTTTAATATGGTATCTTGTTATAGGTCGGAAGGACAACAACCAACTCATATAGTAAGGATAACCAGGTTTGTGATTTTCCAAACTTTTAAACAAGTTTTCGAAAAAGATTTCCCTTTATAAATTTCTAAAAGCCTTTTCGAATAAAATGATTTTTAAACATTGGTTGTCAAGTTACTACTTGAGTTTCTTGTTTGTTAGAAAGCCCGGATTACTTGGAAGGATGCTGTTTCAGACTTAGTATTGCTAATTTCGAGAACGAAGTAACCTATGACTATGAAGGAGTTGATTATTCCTAACAGTCTAGTGCAAGTATTGTTTGATAAAATTTACTAGGACTATTAGAGTTCGAAGAATTCATTGATTTAATAAAAGTCGGAGCGTGATCAAATAAGATTGGAAAGATTTCCAGACCTCTCTCAAAACATAATATTATTAACAAAAGGATCGTTATGTCGAATGGTACGTGGTTATTCTAAATTAAAAGAGAAATCTCGAAGTTACCTGGTAGGAACACCATTATGATTGAATTGTTAAGGTATTATACGTGTAAGTGCGATGTTAAAGATGCAAAACTTAGCAAGTAAGAATTCATTATAATGCTTGGTTTGTGACGACATTTCAGCAGACTTTCTAAAGTTGTTATATGACGCAATCGGGATATGATCGAACAAGCTCGAAAAGTGAATACAAATGAAATATGGATGTTAACCAATGGTATCATTCTTGTCTTCAATATTACAGCGTATATTCCTTCTCAATTCTTAAAAATGTATGAACTTCTTTTCTCAAATAAACTCTTTTCTATGATATCGAAAAGGAGGATATTCCATTCCTTTCAAATTTATTTGCTTCCCATCAAGTTTTGCCTTCTGATTGGGACAAACAGTGTTACGGTGAGACACTTTGTCAGAATGACGAAGAGTCGGGTGGGACGCCACCTAATCATGTGCTGTATGCCATATGGTATGAAAGACTGGTCATCTTAAGTACCAATGTGGTTGTCTCATTCATATTCAAATCATTGTTTCTTCTTTCTTTTCAACTTTCAATTTTGTTGAATTGTGAATCCTTCTATTTGCATCGTTGTACTGTCGTTCTTTGTAAGAGGTTTTCAAGCAGAAATCAACGTATCCTTAATCAAGCGGACGAAGTTCCATCTACCTCTTACGCATGGAAAGGAAACACGGACACATGACGAGGATTACAAATCACTAGCCCCAGTGAAGAATCCACTAAGAGTCAAGGAAATATACTCCAATGAGGAATACGTCTCCGAGAACGAGAAATTGCGATTTTCTTGTGAAATATGTTATTCAGATTACGTACGTGATGACATGGATGATTAGGGTGAATACCTTATGCGTTAAAATATTAAAAGATGTGAGAGAAACCTAATTGTTTATCTCTCAAGGTTTTGTTGATAAGATTAGGATCAAAGGATTGACAAGTTAAGAATGTGAAAGTGTTGAACAATGGAGTACTAATAGTGAAATTGAGATTCCTGTCAATAAGTTGTGAAGAATTGATATCATGGAAGATAAGAGGTTTTGATATTATTCTAAGGATTGGATTAACTATGGAAGCATGATGCCCAGACAAACCGTCGTTATGAAGAAATAGTCCTAAAGACGTTAAGTGAGAATATGATGAGATATAAAGGAAGAAGGAGGGTAAAGAATTTGTTAACGATAATTACGGTAATCAAGATGTGAGCATTATAGTAGTCATGAGATAAATAAAAGTCAGAAGCAAACAAAATTTGAAGATTTTATAGCAATTAAGGAGTTTCAAGATATGTTTTTGGATGAGTTATCAACATTTCCTTCAGATATAGAAATTGAGTCGTGACTGATTTAGCACCTGAAATGAAGCCAGTGTCCAAGACCTCGCACAGAATGGCGCCAGTTAAAGTGAAGGAGTTAGAAAAGTAAATACAATAAATGCTAGAAGAAGAAGCGATTAGACCTAGCGTACCCTATAAAGTGCACCGGTATTAAATGTTAATAAGAAAGATGGAAGTATGTGATTATGCGTCGACTAGCAAGAGCTCAACAAGTTTACTATCATGAGCAAGTATCTGTTACCTTGACCCAATAATTTGTTTGATCAAACGAAGGAAGCAAAGTACTTTTATAAGACTGATTTAAGACTTGGTATTTCACCAATTGAAGATTAAACCTATGGATGTATCAAGGATAATTTTCAGAATTAAGTACTGTTCTCGTATTGTCATTTGTATTAACCAATATATCAGTAATATTTGAACTGGATGGACAACACCTTTAAGGAATATCCGAGTAAGCTATAGTTGTGATACTTAAAGTCAATGGAGGACCATGCAAAGCATTTAATAATGACTGGGAAGTTGGAAAGAAAGAAGTTGTATGAAATATAGTTCTCAGCATAAATAGTCCATGTAGAGAAGATCAAAAGAGATTCAGCAGAAGTTAAAATTACTATGAATAAAAAAAAAGAGACCAGAAGCACCTACAAAAGTAAGAAATTTTATCATGGGTCGGTTACTATTGGAAATTTGTGCAAGATTTCGTGAAAGTTGCAATATCTTGGACGAAGCTAACCAGGAAAAGCAAAAAGTTTGTGAAAAGGAGAAGGATGAAGGGAAAGTTTTATGGAGCTAAATGAAAGAATGGTTTCAGCACTTGTTTTATCAATTTAAAAGCATCAAGGAGGTTTGGTAGTGTATAATGATGCTTCTCATTAGGAAATATGATGTGTGTTGATGCAGCACAATATATAGAGTTATTGTATATGCATCCAGACAACCGAAACCTTATGAGCAGAAGTATCCTACCCATAATTTGGGATTAACAGTAATAATATTCGTTTTGAAAGATTTGGGAAACATGATACGTATGGAGAAAGGTGTAAGATCTATACGGGCCATAAGAGGTTGAAGTATGTGTTCACGAGGAAAAGCAAAGATAGAGGAAAGTAATAACGGACATAGAAACTATACCAGAGGAATTAACTATAGAATTCTGAAAGTTGGAATTGGAAGCTAAAGTTCATAATCCAAAAGGAAGAAAGATGGATAGTGTAACCTTTCAGTTGAAGTTGTGAAGGGAAAGATAAGATGTCAAGGGAAGATAAGGGATCACGATGTTAGTAGTTAGAAAAAGGAAATTTATACGCCCAGGAGAACGATCACGATATCTCCAGATTTTCTTCCAGCACTTGGAAGTTACAAGTAGAAGAATTAAGAAATGAGATACCACAGGGAATTCATAATATAAAGTATATACTCTATTGAAGTGATGCCAAAATATATGGAAATAAAAGAAAAACAGCGATAACCAGGTATAAGAAGGATATTTTAAACTGGATTAGAAAGTGTTGAACACGTCAAAGAATTAAGGTGAATTATTGGAGGCTTAATGGATAAGGCAGACCCAGGGAATGGTTTTACAAGAAGTAAATCGTGAAAGGTACCGGTGATGTTCATGGAGAAAAGGAATGAAATTATAAGAGTGTGTACTGATTATCGGGAGTCTAACAAAACAATGAATAAAAAGAAGTGAGACCCTATAAAGAATTGATTACTTATGAGACCTAATTTAAGAAGTGTGTTATGTATTGAGAATTAACTTAAGATCTGACCTGAGAAAATATCAGAGATTACGATCAAAGTGAGTTCAGAGCATTGCAAGCTCTGATGATATTATGTGAAATGACAAGTGTATCAGGTGGCTACAAGGAATTAAGGAACGTGGTGTATAAGGAGTACTTGGGTAAGCAAATTGTATTTATTGATAACATCCTCAGTTATTCAAAGAATAAGAAAGCCTGTATGGAATGCCCAAAGATTTTTCTCCGAAGATCAGAAGGAAAGCAACTATACGTTGAGTCTTCAAGAATAAAATTTTGACTGAGGTTAACAAAAGATTCTGAATTAATCCATTAACGACTACCTAAACAAAGCTGTATGGTAACAGATGCCTTATGTCGACAGAAAGGATTGGATGTAAATAAGACCACCGAGGAGTTAGTAAACGAATTGGAAAGAGTAAGAGATGTTTAAATGTTTGGAAACTAGGTTGAAAACGAGTACCGCCTATCATCCTTGAATAGAGAGTCAAGGTACGAAAGTGATTCAGGAAAGGTAAAATATGTTGAGAGGTGGAGTTTTAAGGAAACACTGGAATGATCATTTATCAGCGATGTCAACTTTGGAATGCCACTTTACCAAGCTTCATGTGAATGCAAGTATAGGTCTCCATTTCTATTAAAATAAAGTGGGAGAAAGAAAGTTGTCAAACTCTAAGTTAGATCAGCACACCAAGAGCGTAATGATATTGATTGAAGCAGCTCGGAGTAGACAAAGAAAGAAGGCGAAATTATATTGAGAAAGAATATAAATATAGAAAAAGGACCAGTAGTGTTAGTAAAAGTGTCGTCTTATAAGAAACTATATAAGTCTAAGTAGAAGGGACATGATAAGTCCTAAAATTAGTGAACCATTCGAGGTATGGATAAATACATATAAAGTTGTTCGTGAATGATATGACCGTCACACTAGTGTGTATACCTAATGTATTTTACTTGTCAATATTAAAGTGATAAGTATTGGGTTTGAATTAAGTAATTGATCAGGAGCCAATGAGGCTCTTGTCCAAGTTGTTCTGCATATAGTGATCAACCCAAATTCTTGATCGTTAAAGGCAAGTCCTTGGAAATGAGTGCATACCTATTGTGAGTACGTTTGAACCCTCGAGTAGAAGGGTCTACTTAGAAATTTGAGTCAGATATGCTTGACAAATATCCTCACTTAATTAGTTAGACCAGATTCTGAGGACAAAATCCTTTTAAGGGGGAGGATATAACGACTCGTGTGTTTTTGAATTATTTAAATATGTGATTATTACGGAAATTATTAAAAAAATATGTGTATTGGTTTTGACCGCTCTGTGTTGGTTGAGTATTATATAGGTGTAATTTATAATATACCGGGTTGTTCGTGGGATTAATTATGGAGTCGTATTGGATTGTTTTCATTTTCAAAAGTGGATTTGGTGCAAATTTATTTGCATAAATATTGGGAATGTTTCAAAAATTATTTTTATGATTTTATAATTACAATAATTATTTTTAGGATTTTATAAAATTAAGAAATCAATATTTTATTAATTATTTATCTTTAAATGATTTTCTGAATGCTTTTATTTGTAAAATCCATATTTTGTTCTAAATTCTTCAAAAATTATGAAACTCATATTTATTTAAGTTTTGAATATTCCGAGAATTTTAAAATTATTTTGGAAATTTTCGGGATTAATTTCACGCGCTCGTTGTTTCGCTTCATTAATAAAAGCGGATATAAAGTGCATTTTAAAAATCATTTTAAAATTTCAAAATTTATATTTTTATTAACTTCGGGATATTTGTAATATTTTAAGATTATTTTCATGATTTTCTGAATCTGTTTTAAGTACACCTCGGTTCGTTAAATGAGAAATACGGGTATAAATTGCATTTCAGAAATTATTTTAAAATTACGAAATTTATGTTTTTATAAACTCCGGGATACTTATGATATTTTAAAAATATTTTCGTAATTTTCGGGGGCTGTTTTATTCGCACCTCGTTTCGTTAATTTCGAATTTCTGGGCAAAAAGAGACCTTTAAATCTTCGTAATTATCGCAAAAATTACGTGTCTATTTATTTGACACATGTCCTGAATCACAGATACGTGGCAGCAGTACATTTGTTGTGTGTTGTTGCTGTATAAACTTGATACGTGTCCTGTGCAAACCATACAAGCAGCAAATCATTTTCTTTATTCCTTTTTGCATCAATTTCTTTACTCTCTGTCCTCTCTCTCTCTGTTCATCTCCTTTTTCTCCTTCTTTCTCTGTTTCTCCTCTCGGCTGTTCCTGTTCGCCGCCGTTTCATTTTTCCGGCCGTGCCCGGTGAGCCGCCGCTTGAATCCTTAGCTTGGCTGGTTCTATTTGTGTTGACAATCGGTGTATACGTGTATATATATGCTCGTGTGTATGATGTCAGCGTGTGTCTGTTGTGCCTGTTTTGATATCCCCTGTTATCTTCTTCCAGCCGCCGCCGTGCGTATTCCGGCGTGGTGGCCGGCCTACGTGTAACGCACACGCGCGTGTTTCCGCTTCGTTGTTTTATGTGTTGCAAGTCACTGCTTTTGGTTTAGGCTCTGTATAATTTGATTGTTCCACACTTTTTGGAATTCGGATTTAATCTAATTTTGTGGAAAATTTCAAATGAACTTTGTGATTATTTGGATATTTAACTTAATTATTTGAGATTTAAATTGGTAAAATTCGTATTGGAAACTCGAATAATTCGGGCACCGACATATTTTGCCGCCGTCAACAATGATCTTCGGTGAGTCGATGGTGGACTGTGATGTTTATTCTGAGTCCTAATATTTTAAAAATAAATAAATCAATTCGTAAAATTATTTTTGGAACGAGAATTTGATTTTTATATTAAAGTCAAGTACGTAAGTTAGTGAATGAATTGCGATTGGATTAATTGTTGGCTTGAATTGGTGGTTGGATTTTGGGTTGTGGTTGTTGTGAACTTGATTGTTGTTGGTTTAACGTCGATTGTATTCGACGGGTAGTCCGATAAACAAAGAAGACGCTGCCCGATTTTCGGGAAATCGAATTATGAAAATACGGGAACATACCCGGGGATTATCGGGACGTCGAGCAAGTATAAGTATATACATAAACGTAAGTTTTATACAAAACCTGAATTGTACATTGTAGTGGAACGTTTTGCCAAAACCAATAACCCTAATTTCATACGATAACAAGTACACGTACTTTCTGAAAACAAACACCGAATCGATTTTCGAGAATGTGAACCCTAACTGATGCCTGTATTGCAATACTGTATGTGTTACGAGTCGGATTTAAATATCGTTAGGTAAGAATTAGTATCGAGGATATGTCAAGCATACCTAGACGTCTAACGTAGGGTATTTCGACCCTGTAGGTTATTGTCGGGAACCTGATAGTGGACGATGGACTAAAGATAACATAGTGGTCAGTCGACGAGCTCAGTAGAGTTTCAACAGAAAGACCTGAGTGTCGAAGTCGAATCCAGTGGGATCTAGTGGTTGGACGTTAGAGCCTGAGCAGCAGAGTTGGCTCAGAGTTGATCAGTAATAGTTGTAAAGCCTTGTAAGGCAAGTATTTCTGAACTCTTCTTCAAGATATATTACCAATGCTTTCGAACTGTTTTATAACATATTGCTATCATTAAACATAACTCCTGTTTTATAATGCATATGCTTCAAACTATTTACCCTTGAACCCTGATCTTTCTTGATCTTGAGCCATAAGCCTTATTCTTTGTAAAACCATCCTTTGCTGATCCTCAGATACAAACCACACAAATATGATACTACTTTCCAAATGTATCACTACCAAATACAAAACACTGAAACAAAATTGTTTAAAAACACAGAAACTTTTATACTTCAACCATTCTTTATAACATCAAAGAACTATACCTTGAAAAAATCATTTCTGACCTAATACCGGATGTTGGTACAAATCGAAAACCATTTCTTATACATACCCTGAAATCCCCTTGAGATATCCATAAGCTTCCTTATGCTTTTATTCAAGTGTTTAACTATCATTGATTATGAACTTGTTTTATTGAATTATATCGTTTATCATATTGAACTGCTTTAGGATTGGATAGTTTTTATATATGTGGACCAGATTCGTGGTCAGACCATACCAATGGTCAAGTTAGGTTAATGCGTGCCTTGGATCCAGTAATTAGAGCAGTGCTGTGTGCGTGCTCGGGGTTAGTGCGTGACTGATCAGCAGCCTAACCTTGGTTTTTTTTAAAACTTAAAATGAATATCCAATTCTAATGATGAGTTGAAAAACAACTTGATTCCTTTGAATCATCTCGATTGATCATTGTTTAACCTCATTTATGACTATTATGACTTGCTGAGCTAATTAACTCACCCTTGCGATTCTTTTATATATTTTACAGTTGAAAATAATGTGGATGATAGTGAAGTTTCTCAGTCCAAAGTGCGGGCTAAGGTTCCAGTGAGTTGAATCAAGCTAGCAGAAGCTTCATGCGGTATAGAGATAGTCAGATTGTAACAATGATTTTATTATCAATTGTAAGTTAAATTAGTTGGGATTTGGTACGTTGTAATAAAAGTTAAGGTTGTGGCTTGTTTTCATACTTTAACCTGTTGCGATCCGTGGTTTTGTGAAGCAGGGTCATTATAAATAATATTTCTTATACAGGTGTATGTATATTGTGTGTGGTGTGAACCCCAAACTTCTGACCCGGATTTGGAGGGCGCCACACTTATGAAGTTCCAATCTTCCTTAAAGAGACATAATGAAAACTTGAATAATTTTTTTGATTTTGAAATCCTGTCAAATTTTTTAAAAATTAAAATATACAATCAATATATTCGGAGTTAGGTGACCGGCTTTGATGCCAAATTTGACGAGTTTATGGGAGATAAATCATTTTAATTGGACATATATATTTTAAAGATTAAAATTTAATTTGGAATATTATCAGTTTTGAAATTGATAGAGGTACACATTGAATTTACATAAAGTTGATAGATTTTTGTCGATCGAATTCAGATATTCATTCAACTATAAGTAAATACCATTTCTTAGAATATATTTAACCTTAAAATTTGATTATATATTTCTCTTCCACTATGTGATTCAAATTGTATATACCTGTTTCTTTCAAAAATTCGATTCTGTTACAAATACTTTTGACAACTTGAAGTATAGGATTGTTCACCACATGTTAAGATGCGAAGACAGTTGTTGAAATGCATCTTGAGGTGTCTCAGATAGTGAAGGATACATGAAATTTTCGTCTTCGAAGAAATTGTCATTATATGGTTGAGGAACTGAGTCTGCGTTCAGATTCCAAGGAATTTCGGATGGTAATGGAGGAAGAAGACTTTGTTGGTCCAATATATCATTACTTCCTGGCATTGCATCCGAGTTCACATTCCATTGGGACTCTAATGATAAAGATGGCAGTAGACTTTGTTCGTCCGAGACTGGTGTTATCAGATTTAAATTCGTGGAGTCCGGATAAAAGTCCTATGGCATGTCAAATGGTAATGGTGGTAAAGGATCTTCTTGGTTACTGAGATTTGTGTTGAGTGGATAGGAGGTCGTGAAGGAATTCGGATGCCAGGGTGATAGAGAAGTTGCCAGCCCAGCACTCTCAAGTGTCTCCCAGGGCAGCGTTTGTAGATGATTTTGCTGCTCTGGTGAAGTGCTATTCTGCCCTGAAGAGAGGGAATATATGTCTTCACTCTGCAGGTTGGTCCCATAAGCTGTGAAAAAGGGCTTTCGACATATAATTCTGGCAAGGGAAGCAATGAAGGTTCCTCCAAATGAGTGCCAGTATTGGAATCTGGCAATTCTGGCAGCGAAGGACTTTGAGCATAATTTTCAACATTAAAACTTGGGAATAGCTTAGAAGAAGATTCTTGACAATAAAAGCCATTTCTCGTTGAATTAGTTTCTGATGTAACAATTTCGGATCTGTCCGAACTGTCAAATAATAGTGATTTTCCATCATTAGCAATCCGAAGTCCCATGAACGCACTATTATTAGTGCTTGTCACTGTCACATGATCATCAGTGGCACCTGGCCTTCTATTCATAATGCTCTGCAGCTCCTCATTGCCATATGCTCAAAAACTTTTATTAGTTACCTCCGGCTGCTTATATTGATTATATACATTTACTGTGTTGATACGTAAAGGTGATGCATCAAATAATGAGTATGATGGAGGTGCTAACTGGACTCTAGAGGCACCGACTGAAGTCCCTACCCCGTAATTCAAGAAATTACTTGTAGAAGATATAGAAAGATTGTTCCCTGATGCAAGTTGAGATGACCCCATATAATGCTGCTGAAAAGTTCCCTGTGGATGGTACTTGTTCTTTGTCTCCTGGGATTTCTTCAAGCATATTCGGTATTTCTGAAAGATTTCAATAAGAAGTCGAAAATTCAAATTCCAGCAAAAACAAACTTGTGTATGAGTATTTAAACTTTTTGTGATGGAGCTTAAGTGATTGTGATATAATCATTGCACATGGAAAAATATGTGTCATAAATTCTATTGATTGTTGATAAAAGATTAGATATTAATATTACAGATTTCGTCGTAGTCTTTAAAGGGAAGTAAATGAAGTCATAATTTCTTCAATTCTATGGAGTTCTGTATTGCTCAATAAAAATATCAGGAATGAACCAAAAATACCTGCAAATGGCTAGCAACATTTTCCCTGGTAAGTCCCGGTTCATTCATCAATTCTACTATCTTCTTCGGAAAAGCCCCTATACAAGTATGAAAAACAGAAGGATGTATAAATCAAACAACCCATGACGTACTTTAGACAGTGGTGCCGAAAAGGTAAAATGTATGCAAATCTTGTGCGAGAGAGAGTTAATGAAGACATGTAAGAACTAAACAATTATAGTAAAAAGTGAACTTACTGTCCTCCCCGATTTCTGCAATGGCATCCACGAATTTTTGATGCATTTCACTTGTCCAAATGAATCTATTTTTCTTTGGAACAATAGATTCATCTTCACCGTCATCTAGTGGTTCACTCGAACTCTCTTCAATTATAAAGTTTTAGAAGAAAAGAATACAATCATTATAGAAATAAGTATGTTGTTTATCTATACCAAAGGTGACAAAGAATACCTTGATTTCTAAAAAGACAAGATGAATGCAGAAGCCTATACTTTGACGACTAACTTATAAACTAGACTTGAATACTTGATAAACAATGGAGCATGTGTAATCTATATATAACCTTTGCAAGCGTCTGTATTTGGATTTTGTTTGCTCTACTGTACCAGATTCTTCAATATAATCTAAAAGTTGTATAATTTTAAAAAAATTCCAGAAACAGAAGGAAGAAGGTTTTTCTTAAAATACATTGTTTTTACAAAATAGTATCTACTGGAATCTATCTATGGTAAAAATCTGCAGGTCTAATATTTGATTCGAATATCATAAGTAGCAGAGTAGCAGCTCGTTTTTGTAATTTTTTTTTTCTTAAAATGATGTTATGCAGTATCCAAATTTGTGTATTGTAGTTTCACTTCCTAAAGAGGGCGGGGGAGGTGGCAAAGTGGGTGTGAAGGAGAGAAGCATATCTATAAAGGTGGTGAAGCCTGGAAAATAGGGAAGGATGAATTAGCTATGGCGGAGAAATTGCAACCAGAAAATGGAAGAATCGGCTATCTTAGTTTCTGCGGAGGAAGAAATTTCTTCATTGAAGTCCCAAATAACATCATTACAGAAACAGCTTGTTCCAGGAGCTCAAGACGTGCACAAGGACTTGGTAGTCTTTGAAAGAGAAACAGAAATGCGTCGCCTCACAGTCACTGAGCTTCTTGAGAAAGTTAAGAACAAAGCAGATTCTGAATATAAGAATTGTTCAGCTCAAAACTCGCTTGCAGGGGTTAAAAGAGAGATAAAAATAAAAGAATTGTCTGTACGATTTCCAATGGAGAATGAAATGCCTTCATTGGAGACTCAGGTAACACTTTTGCAGCAACATGCTGTCTCAGGGGCTCAAGATTCATCCAGAGCTAAAGATGCGGAAAAAGAAATAATTGTTCTAAAACCCCACATTTCTGAAAGGAACACAAAATTAATCGGCTAAAAGAGTCTCTTTTAAAAGAGAATCCTAGACCATACTCTGAGATGACAAAAAGTTATGGAGAGAGGAAAACGGATGATGCAGACAATTGTAGTGCTGGAAAAATGGACGCGGACAAAGAGACAGAAGAGAAACAAAAGGAACTGGCTATTAGACTTGGTTTCAAGGCTGAAATATCTGCTCTGAAGTCTCAAATCGAATTGATGCAGAAAATGGAGTTCGAATTCAGACAAAAGTACTATGATTGTTTCAAGCACAAGTATCTGAAAAGAAGACTGAATTGTATCAGCTCAAGAAACTTCTTGAGAACGAAAGAAACAGAGCAGATTCTGAAGCGGAAAAAGAAAAAGAAGGGATGCAGAAAGCTAGTGAAGCACAGAAGATAGTAAAGACTGAAAAAAGTAGTGCTGATGAAGAACGAAGGCTTGCTGCCAAGGAGAGGAAAAGGGCCGAGGAAGCTTCACTTCAGTTGGGGAGGTTAAGGGCTGAGGTTGAGGTCCTATGATCAAATTTGGTTTCAGAGACATTAAAGTCTGAGGAAACAAGTAAAAAACTTGAGACAGAAGGTTTTAGAAGAAAAATAACGCATAGATAATGAGATGACTAAAGCCGAAGAAAACAGTAAAGTTTTAAAAATAATTAAGAGGCATCTAGTTGAAAAAAAATCTCTTGCTGATTGTTTATCATTTACAAATGAAAGACGAAAGACATGGCCTTGGGAAATCTCATAAAAGAGGGAATGTACAGTGGAATCTGATAGTCTTGTGGCTGTCCAAGCTATTCAAAGTGACATTGTGATGAATTCTTTGTTTGGATTAGAAATTTCAGAGTGCAAATTATTGATGTCTGAGTTCAGAGATGTGTCTCTAGTATTTGTTAAACGATCAGATAATCGAACTGTTCAATTTCTTGCTCTGAGAGGCTCGATTTCTACTTGGTTGTATGTTCCAGGAGTTAAACGCTCCAGCTGCTTCGCTAAATGTATTGAGGTCCGAAAAATATATATAACCAAAACCTTCCTTTTGTTAAAAAAAATTTCTTTCTTTTCTATTAGAAGTTAGTAAAACTGGATGGATAGTAGGGCCAAGTCCGAGTAACAATAATAATGAACAAGGGAGAATCCCAAATATTCTGAGACTAACTCTGGGTTCTGAGTGGCTATATTTCATATGATTGCAGTCGCCCGGATTTCTACACTGCCCACTCGGAGCTGGTTCATTATCGCCGCCCGGACCTGTACCATTGAATGCATACAAGGACAAAGGAATATCGTACACTCTTTGCATGTTTGGATAAAAAAGACCATAATTTCTCTCGGAAATAGGTCCATTCTTTTGATCTTCGTTAAACAGTGCAAATAGAAAGACATTGAGTGTTTGGTTGGGCCTTAAGTGGGTGCCACTGCCTGTAAATACTCTGCGCACAAGATTTCCGTTATACAATGCAGCAATAGTAGTAGGGACTGTTACCTCCTGCTCTTGTTCATCTTCATCCTCCATGAACTCCTCTTCCGGATCATCCTCATCAAATATCTCATCTTCAAAACCCCAAATATTATCATTATCTGCCATCTACAAGTGCCACAACAAAATATTAATATTTTAAAACTCTCAACTCACATGTCACACCTAAAAGGCAGTCTACAGGAAGTTAACCTATGCTCTGATACCAACTGTAATACCCCAACTTTTTAGAAAATAGTTATACTTAAATATTCAGCTAAAACTCCAAATTTAATCCATAATAAGAATAAGTTTTTAGTTTTTCATAAAATTCTAAAATTCGAGACAGAATTAAAATCATCTAAGCTGAAAATAAAGCAAATCCTGTGAGACGCAGCTCCATTACAAACATAATCACTAAAATAGTATTCCAAATCAAGCTCAAATCAAGTCTACCTTTAAGATGTCCCAAAAGCCAAGCACCTGAAAATTTGTGAGTAACGAGCCAAGAGCCCAGCAAAAAAATAATTCTACACTAGTGGATCAAGTATCATAATTTTATAAAACAAAAATCATTTTCCAAAATCCATATGACATAAGATATAAAATTTCACAGCTCGCTAAGGCCACAAGTACCTGGTGACACAGTATCAAAATTCATAATTTCTGTCAATAATGCGCCCCTTACTAAGGTATCATAGAGTGTGCGCTCCCGAAGGCATCATAAGTAGCACTCCCTAGTAAGGTATCAAAGGCTAGTTCCGGAACTATACGCAATTACTAACTGGTTCATAAGTCAAAACTCACTGGGAATTCTTATTTCTAAAACAGGTACTTGATCCATAAATTTTAAAATAAAAACAGTGCAAAAATATTTAAGATTTCAAAATAAAATAAAGTGTGAAGAGTTAACTTACCTTACTTGGCTAATGATGGTCCAAAATATTTCCAAGTAATTCCTATATTTAAGTGAACCAAACAAAGATACTAACCTAATTTATACAAGTAGAGCAAACACCTTAAATCCAATATGAAAATATCATGCTAAGCAACAATGTCACATATTAATACATGTTAGAATTATGTATCTAACATGGAACAGAGTAATTAGTTGACAACAAAATAAAACAAAGTAATAGGCTGGCAACATAAAATTATAAACAAAACAAACTTTAAGATTTTAAAACATAATTTAGATAGTGTAAAACAATAAATAAGTAATAATAGTTTTTCATTCATCAAATCAAATAAAATATTTACTAACTCTACCATATTATATAAATTAAGCCAAATACATTAATAACACGTAAATAATGTATACATAATGATGAAAATAAATATACACACATTACCAGACACATTAAACTTACAAGATGTATAACACTTTGAAAAATAAATAATAAAAACATGTGTAAATTTTACACTAACTAATATAAAATTAATAAACACATTATTAAAGTCTAGACATAATATATTTAGTATAATAACATGTCAAAACAATACCAATTCATTTTATTTTACCACTCACTAATAAATTATCTATGACTACCCAAATCCGTTAATATATAATAATAGCAATAATGATAACAATACATAATAATAATGATATTAATAAAATATGCAGGTTAGTGAACATATTATATACAATAATATTACAATAAAACATATCCCTGCACACGAGTATATAATTATATTCAATAACAACATAATTTAATGAAATCATAAGATTCCTACCATAAATCATCTTATCTAAGATAAATTACTAATTTAAAAATATGGTACTTGAATATTTAACAAATTACATACCAAGTACATATGAACTAATTAACAAATATCAATATCTAATAGCATGTATAAATCACAAATTATTAAATCAGCAAGTATGCAAGCATTTGAAAGAACTTGACATCCATGTAAATTAAATGTATTAAAGTGAGTATAAAAAAAGTGAGAAAACATATTTTAAAAGAAAGGTAGAAGAAAACAGAGAGAATGAGGTATACCTGAGAAAGAAGATGATGTGCAAGAAATAAACTAGCTGAGACACGTATATTTATTTACAAATTTGAAGTAGTGCCCTCTTATGACGGTTAGTTATCACCCACTATTTTTAAATGACCTATATCTTATCTCTGAATAACGTGTTGTTGTTGTTTTTTTTTTGACCAAGTAAAAATAGACATGTAAACACATAAAATAATATATAATTGTTTTAAAGATATTTTGAAACATAAAGAAATGTATTATTCAAATATATATATATTTTTTACGATCTTGCATATGTATGTATATGGATCCACTCAATTTAATAAATATTTAATTTTTTTACAACTACAATTAACTTAATTCATATATATATATATATATAAAGAAAAATACTGGTTATTACATTCTACCCACCTTAAAAAAATTTGGTCCCCAAATTTAAACATACATAAAAATATATAAATTCCAAAAGTCACGTAACATATCCATTTAAGAACCAAACAGAATAGAAATAATTGTGTACCTTAATTTGTGTTCGGCTCTATAGGAAGCTTAAATAGGCGTCCATAGTTTGGTCCAAGCGCGGCTAGGGTGCCAATGTTTCTATTGCCCTTGTCCTTTGAAGTATCGCGTTTTGGACACTCTGCAATCTTGTGCCCAGACTCCCCACAACTAAAGCAGGCTCCAGTGTTCCAACGACAATCCTTATCCAAGTGATTCCTTCCACATCTAGAACAAGAAAGCTTAGCTCCTGAATCGCGTCGATTAAAATTTCCTCGACTATTGAACTTCCTCGATGATCCATTCTCGTTAAATCCATTTGTAGGCTCAGCTCTCTTCTTAGACTCAAAATCTTTCCTTCCGTCCTCTACCATCAATCCTCTCTCCACTTCTAAAGCTTTGTTCAACACCATCTTGTAACTACTTAGTTCAAATGCTGACACATGCCTCCTTATCTCACTTCGTAGCCCCTCTTCAAACCTACGTGCCCTACTAACCTCGTCTGCAACCAAAGATGGCGCATACTTGGCTAAACGGGCAAATTCAGCTTCATATTCTGAGACAGTTTGCTTTTCTCCTTGCTCCAACCTTATAAAATCACGCTCCAACTTAACCCGAATCGTTTTAGGAAAATACTTGTCCTGAAATGACTCCTTAAAAGTTTCCCAAGTGTATGCTTGGGCAGCTCCTTCCTCGTTACCTTCAACACGCCTTTTCTCCATAAGCCACCAATCATAGGCACTCCCTTGGAGTTGGTAGCTTGCTAAACTGACTTTCTGTTCGTCTGTACTCCCTAACAAATCAAAAATCTTCTCCATCTCTTGCAGCCACTTATCTACTTCCAAAGGATTTGTGGATCCTTCAAAAATGGGTGGACTTAATTTCTTAAATTCGGATATCAAGCTCCTAGGTCCACCTTGCTGGTTCCCCACCAACGTTGCCAATGTTTCAGCCAATTGAGTCATCACGTTGTTAGTATTCTGACGAGGCATGGTTCCTACATAATTCATTTAAAACTCAATCCCGATATTAATAAAAATATGTAAAATATTTATGATAAAGTAAAATCAATGCTCGAAACTTTATTAATAAATCTCTTAAAATAATACAAGCAATCAAAACAAATGCATATATGAAATGAACTACAATCTAATGATAAGCTCAATCTTTCTTAAATAAGCGCTCAATTTGTCGATTCGTGATTTCCATTTGGAGTCGTATGTCCGATATGAAGTTATTAATCTCCCTAACTCCTGTTTCAGTACACCATTTTTCTAAAGTTTTTGGATCATAAGAGTTAGTGAATTGGACAATATCATCCAATTTCTTTTTATAGGTCTGTTGTGCAATTCTTGACTTATTCCTTTCATCCTTAAATTCCTCCGCTAAAACATCTCTTTCTATCTTCAAATTTCCACTTTCAATAGTCAATTCATCAATCTGCTCCTCCAGCCAAACAATAGTATCACTATCCATATACTCCCCAAGAATTCTTCCTCGCGGTACTACCGGTCCAGTAACTGAGTCACAATCATCATAATCAGAAACTGGTGCCGAATCCCCCACATCCATAGTAGTAGGGACCGTTACCTCCTGCTCTTGTTCATCTTCATCCTCCATGAACTCCTCTTCCGGATCATCCTCATCAAATATCTCATCCTCAAAACCCCAAATATTATCATTATCTGCCATCTACAAGTGCCACAACAAAATATTAATATTTTAAAACTCTCAACTCACATGTCACATCTAAAAGGCAGTCTACAGGAAGTTAACCTAGGCTCTGATACCAACTGTAATACCCCAACTTTTTAGAAAATAGTTATACTTAAATATTCAGCTAAAACTCCAAATTTAATCCATAATAAGAATAAGTTTCTAGTTTTTCATAAAATTCTAAAATCCGAGACAGAAATAAAATCATCTAAGCTGAAAATAAAGCAAATCCTGGGAGACGCAGCTCCATTACAAACATAATCACTAAAATAGTATTCCAAATCAAGCTCAAATCAAGTCCACCTTTAAGATGTCCCAAAATCTAAGTACCTGAAAATTTGTGAGTAATGAGCCAAGAGCCCAGCAAGAAAACAATTCTACACTAGTGGATCAAGTATCATAATTTTATAAAACAAAAATCATTTTCCAAAATCCATATGACATAAGATATAAAATTCCACAGCTCGCTAAGGCCACAAATACCTGGTGACACAGTATTAAAAGTTCATAATTTCTGTCAATAATGCGCCCCTTACTAAGGTATCATAGAGTGTGCGCTCCCGGAGGCATCATAAGTAGCACTCCCTAGTAAGGTATCAAAGGCTAGTTCCGGAACTATACACAATTACTAACTGGTTCATAAGTCAAAGCTCACTGGGAATTCTTATTTCCAGGGTACTTGATCCATAAATTTTAAAATAAAAGCAGTGCAAAAATATTTAAAGATTTTAAAATAAAATAAAGTGTGAAGAGTTAACTTACCTTACTGGGCTAATGATGGTCCAAAATATTTCCAAGTAATTCCTATATTTAAGTGAACCAAACAAAGATAATTATTAACCTAATTTATACAAGTAAAGCAAACACCTTAAATCCAATCTGAAAATATCATGCTAAGCAGCAATGTCACAGATTAATACATGTTAGAATTATGTACCTAACATGCTTACAAAAGAACAGAGTAATTAGTTGACAACAAAATAAAACAAAGTAATAGGGTGGCAACATAAAATTATAAACAAAACAAACTTTAAGATTTTAAAACATAATTTAGATAGTGTAAAATAATAAATAAGTAATAATAGTT
Organism: Apium graveolens; assembly: GCF_009905375.1. Lineage (NCBI taxonomy): Eukaryota > Viridiplantae > Streptophyta > Magnoliopsida > Apiales > Apiaceae > Apium > Apium graveolens. The sequence goes on along the minus strand of NC_133648.1, from coordinate 62,076,670 downwards.
TTTCATTTTTCAAATCAAATAAAATATTTACCAACTCTACCATATTATATAAATTAAGCCAAATACATTAATAACACGTAAATAATGTATACATAATGATGAAAATAAATATACACACATTACCAGGCACATTAAACTTACAAGATGTATAACACTTTGAAAAATAAATAATAAAAACATGTGTAAATTTTACACTAACTAATATAAAATTAATAAACACATTATTAAAGTCTAGACATAATATATTTAGTATAATAACATGTCAAAACAATACTAATTCATTTTATTTTACCACTCACTAATAAATTATCTATAACTACCCAAATCAGTTAATATTTAATAATAGCAATAATGATAACAATACATAATAATAATGATATTAATAAAATATGCAGGTTAGTGAACATATTATATACAATAATATTATAATAAAACATATCCTTGCACACGAATATATAATTATATTTATAATTATATTCAATAACAACATAAATTATTAACCTATACTTTGCAGACACCTACATAATTTAATAAAATCATAAGATTGCTACCATAAATCATCTTATCTAAGATAAATTACTAATTTAAAAACATGGTACTTGAATATTTAACAAATTACATACCAAGTACATATGAACTAATTAACAAATATCAATATCTAATAGTATGTATAAATCACGTATTATTAAATCAGCAAGTATGCAAGCATTTGAAAGAACTTGACATCCATGTAAATTAAATGTATTAAAGTGAGTATAAAAAAAGTGAGAAAACATATTTTAAAAGAAAGGTAGAAGAAAACAGAGAGAATGAGGTATACCTGAGAAACAAGATGCTGTGCAAGAAATAAACTAGTTGAGACACGTCTATTTATTTACAAATTTGAGGTAGTGCCCTCCTATTACGACGGTTAGTTATCACACACTATTTTTAAATGACTCATATCTTATCTCTGCATAACGTGTTGTTGTTGTTTTTTTTGACCAAGTAAAAATAGACATGTAAACACATAAAATAATATATAATTGTTTTAAAGATATTTTGAAACATAAAGAAATGTATTATTCAAATATTTTTTTTTTAAGATCTTGCATATGTATGTATATGGATCCACTCAATTTAATAAATATTTAATTTTTTTACAACTACAATTAACTTAATATATATATATATATATATATATATATATATATAAAGAAAAATACTGGTTATTACAGCCGAGCCAAGTTTTAGCAGTAAAGCAAACATGTTTTCATAGCGGGAACGAGATAAGGCGTGTTTTGTGGGTCCATGAACACTTCGTTTCCTATAGCGATGGCTTCAGTCATGGTTCTCGGATAGAATGGTACTATTCTGGCCTGAAGCCATCTGTTGGTGAAATTTATGTTAGCAGCAGCGTAGAGTAGTTGATTAGGCATAGCAATTGTAACCTTTATGTTCGTATCAGCGAAAGCAGAAATAATAGAAGGATTAGCATCAAAGATTTTCACACGGCTAATGCCATTGGATTGAAGAAGCTCTACAACTTGAGGAGGATCGGGAAGATCATTAGCCACTCTACCATAGTTGACACCAATGGAACCAAAATCAGAGGACACAGTTCGAAACGAGAACAAACAAAGCAGACATACTAGAAATTTTAAGATTGACATTGCCAGTGGATTTGGAACAATGGTTATGGAAAAGAAAAAAAAGCTAGGAAGATGGAACCAAAATCAGGCTGAACAATATTTTGGTTTGATGCAGCTATGTTTGATATATATAGGCTGAACAATGTTTTGGTTTACGGTTAACATTATAGATTTAAATTTGATTTTGTTTTTTCATGACCTGAAATCAAAATTCAATTAAAATTTGAATTAAAATCGATATATATCTAAATAAAAAGAATTGAAGTGTTTAAATATTTGATTACAATGAATATTTTGTTATTTGATATATATTTTGTTTTGTATATATTTCCTCCCAACAATAATAAATTTATAAAGCAAAATTTATGATAATTATAAATATCAATTGGTCGAATAAAGAGTATTGAACTTAAAATATTAATGTTAAATTCGATAGATAGTTGTCAGCTAGTAACTTAAATTAAGTAACGATATTGCTAACTTTAACATATTTTTGTCTACTGTAAAGGCAAAGCTATTGAATTCCTACCGATATAGCTTTGTTCACCACGTGTTAAGATGTGAAGACAGTTGTCGAATTGCATCTTGAGATGTCTCAGATAGTGAAGGAGACATGAAATTTTGCTCGTCTAAGAAATTGCTATTATATGGTTGAGGAACTGACTCTGCATCAAGATTCCAAGGAATTTCGGATGGTAATGGAAGAAGAAGACTTTGTTGGTCCAAAATATCATTACTTTCTGGCATAGCATCCAAGTTCACATTCCATTGCGACTCTATTGATAAAGATGGCAGTAGATTTTGTTCGTCCGTGACTTGTGGTACCGGGGTTAAAGTCGTGAAGTCCGGATGAAAGTCCAATGGCATGTCAGATGGTAATGGTGGCAGAGGATCTTCTTGGTTAATTACATTTTTGTTGAGTGGATCAGAGGCCGTGGAGGAATTCGGATGCCATGGTGATAGAGAAGTTTCATATGATAGTTGGCATGAATCTGGCTATTCATATCCATACCAGCACTTTCAAGTGTCTCCCAGGGCAGTGTTTGTAGATAATTTTGCTGCTCCGGTAAAGTGCTATCAACTGGGAGGTTATGAATATAACCTCTCTTTCTTCTTGTTCCACAAAAATAAACCGATCGAGTCCACCAATTCAGGTTCAATGTCGCAAAAGTTCTTTACTGATGGTTTTCCACACCCCTTGTAGTTCATGAGCCACATTCTCGAAGTAAAAATAATGAATGAGCGGAACTATATACGGGAAAATAGTTATTTGATGTAAGTTAAGATGTGCCCAAATAATCCCTTTACTCCTGCGATTTTTTCAAGCATAAACGATATTTCTGCATAATTTCAACTAATATCAATCATCTTGAAGAAAATGTATTGAGAAATGAAAGAATTGAATATGTACCGGTGAAACTATCTGAACTCGAAAGGAAACTATATATGAGAACCGGAAAATAGGAAATGTGAATGTGAAAAACTAAAACCTACAACTAGAAAGATTGAAGAATTAAAGAAGAAGAGAAGAAAGACTCAGAATTTTGAAGAGACCACAAAATTGCGTGAAATATATATAACGACATGGAGTATAAAGAGAGGTATCCAGAGTAATTGATTTTGATACGATATTTATTGATCCTGCATAAATATTTATGTCATAAAATATCTTGAATAGTTAATGTAAGATTAGATATTAATCAGATAAATTATTATTCGTGTGTAATAATTCATTAGGAATTTTAATGATATCATAGACTTCTTGCTCTCACATTAACTATATATTAGAGCATCTCCAATGCTGATCATGTTAGGTATAATGTCTATGTGGCAGTCTAATATACCTAATATGTAAAAAAATTATCATTCCAACGGGAGCTCTTGTTAGGTATATTTTTAGATGACGACAAAAGGGCACGCTACATTTATTGAATGTACTCCCATCATCTAAATCAATACACGTTAGCTCATCTCAGTTCATGCTATTTTCATGCTTAAAATATGGTCTAACACTTAACCTAATCTTACCATATATTCTCTTTTATAAATATTTTTTTATAACAAATAACATACTACCTTAAGTAATTTTTAAATATTATTTAATTATTAACCAAAAATAAAAATTCTAATATTATATTATAATAAACTATGCTTCAGTTAAAAATTATATTTATATATAGGTAATGTTTGTTAATTTTATTTTTTCCATTTTTAAATATGTTATTATATTTATAATTGCAATAATTTTTTATTTGATAATATTTACTTTAAAATGTTTTCATATATATAAAAAATAAAAATATTGTCATTAAATATTTTTGATTTAAATACATGTTTTATTTTCAATTGTATTGAATATAAATAGCTTAAATTAATTTTAATTTTATATTGAAAATTAAAAATAAAATAATATTTTGGATATAGCTAATGAATATATCTAATACCACTGGAGCATAAACCTCACAACAAAAATTTAGCTAATAGTGATTTAGCTAACAAGTTTAAATAATGCCCTTGGAGATGCTCTTATTATATATATTTTGTCAAAAAAAAAGTTGTCATACACATAGCAGCTAGTATCTAGATGATAAAGAGAGGGATCAATTATCTAGTGTATTCAATTATTATTTTATACTTATATTATTTTTAGGCTTATCTTACTCTTTATTAATAAGCGAAATCATATATAATTTGGTGCAAAATACCAAATTTTGGTACTCAGCTGACATAACTTCTATTCTCTATAAACTTTGTTTTTAACACAAAATTTGACTTCTATTCTCTATCAACTTTGTTTTTAACACAACTCGACTTCTATTTTTTGTAAATTTTATTTTATTTTTAGTTAGTGTTCATCCAATCGTCTTTTTAATTTATAAAATAAAAATATTTTTTAAACAATTTGTAAATTATATTAAAAATTTATTAAGTTACGTTAAATTAAGTAAAATAACTTATATTTATTTTTAATTTTAGGAAAACTACAAACTACTAATACGAATTAACTTATATTCTCTATAAACTTTATTTATTTATAAATTATATTAAAAATTTATTAAGTTACATTAAATTAAGTAAAATAAAATATATTTACTTTTATTTTGAAATATTACTAACTACAAAGTAAACTATTAACACGAATTGACTTCTATTCTCTATAAATTTTATTTTCTGTAATATTATTTTAAAAACAATTAAGTAATAGCAAATGACTTTAGTAACATTTATTAACTTATAAATTCAAAATTATTGATTTAACGATCATATTTGTTACTGTCCATCGCAATGTTTATATACTTTAAATTAAAAAAACATATTTTAACAGTAACAAATTTATGGCCAGTATTTAGATTATATTTAGTAATATTAAATTAAGTTTAATAAGATCTATTTAATTTGTAAATTAATTTTTATCGATAATTAAGTAATATTAAATAAACTATATTGAAAAGGCTAATTATAAGATAATTATCAAATTATATTAATTAATATTAAATTGTCTAAAGAATAGATATTTGGTTCATAAGATAGAGATACAATTCGTTTCACAAAAATAAAACTAATATGTTAGATTTTTTTATATCAAGTAAAACAATGCAAAAGTAGAATTATAGGGGAAAATTTCATAACTGATTCGATTCTTTTTAAATACATAACTATTTATTGCAAGTACCAATTTAATATTTGATATTAATATATTAATTTTAATTCGTGTTTCGCACGAATTATGAATAATTCTTTACAAATATTAATTCGATATTTTTAGTCTCGGTCCAATGTTTTGCACGGGTTATCAATTATCTATACTAATAAGCAAAACCATGTTTAGGTCTCAAATCTTGGTACTCACTAGAAATTATACAACTATTTTTAAAATTTTATGTAATAAAATCTCAACTCACAAAAATTAACTTTTACTCTCTCTAAATTTTATTTTTCCTTAAATTTTTATTTGTTGCTTAACATCCAAACATCGGTTTACTTTAAAATAATCGTATTAGTAAGTTAACATGTCAGATTTATATAAATAAATAATTAGGTGCATGTATAAATAGAACTATATGGTGAAATTTTAGAGTTACACTTAACTTCGATTTTTTTAACTACATATTTTAAAAGCATTTTATATATTATATTTAAATCTGAATTTTGCACCAATTATGAGTTTCAGTTTTATGCAAATAATAATGTGATAGTATTATTTTTAATTTCGGGCCAGTGCTTCGCACAGGTTACCAACTAGTAAGTACTAGTGGGGAAAATGAGTTCAATGGCGTTATGCACGAGTACATATTTTAATACTAGACGACGATAATAAATTTTATATAATTTACAAGAAATATTGAAGACTCGTCTGGTCATCCTAGATTTTTCAAAGTCTAAACTCGGTAAAGTTATGGCAAGCACCGTAGTAGACTAAATAATACCTTCCGCCTGGCTTGTCAACAAATCATGCAATGGAATGTGACTAGGTACGGGGTGATGACCCGTTCTGTTACATGTAACATTTGGCAGTAAAATGACTAAAGTTTCACAATTCAAAATAATGGTTTTTTTATCATGTTAAAGCGTAACATGAACTTGTATTTCTTGAAAACACAACTTTACAATGTGTTTTATCTTGAAAATGCAACTTCACAATGTATTTTTTTCAAAATATAAAAAAAGATAAACCGAAAATGCAATTATTATGGATGTTCTTGTATGTAAAAAAATGAAACGAGAAAAACAAATTAAAATTGTGTGTCTTTAAAATGGCACCAAACCACACCAGGCTCAGCATGCGAAAAAGCCTGCCGACTAATTTTGTAATTTTTTTAAATACTAGTTGTAAATGCGTTAATGTGTGACGGTAAGAATTATTTTTTTACTAGTAAGACTTGGGGCATTTTAATTTTAAATTTTGATTAAAATGGCCATTTCTCATAGATACTAACAACATCCTCTTGAGCAAAAAAAATCAGAATTTATTGAAATATAAGATATAAGCCTTGGAAAAAGGAGTGAAGACCGAAAACAACTAAGTTTGTCTTAATCCCGCTAATTAACTATTCTTGCCTAATGCCTAGGTAAGTGCTGATCAATGCTCAGCATTGAGTACCATTCTCTTTCAGTACCATTCTCTTTTCTAGATGTTTAAGGGGTAGTCTTATGAGTAGCAGTCCGTTAAAATAAACTAATCGCGGTATAATATATGGTGGTGGCTGTTCGTGTAGGAATTTAGAGAAATATGGGCAATCTTAGCACTCTCGAGTTTCCCAGGGAAATGTCTGTAGATATTTTTATTGCTCTAATGAAGTTCCAATCTTCCTTAAAGAGACATAATAAAAACTTGAATAAAATTTTTGATTTTGAAATCATGTCAATTTTTTTTAAAATTAAAATATACATCAATTTATATTCGGAGTTAGGTGATTGGAGTTGATGCCAAATCTGACGAGTTTATGGGAGATAAATCATTTTAATTAGACATATATATTTTAAAGATTAGAATTTAATTTGGAATATTATCAGTTTTGAAATTGATAGATGTACACATTGAATTTACATAAAGTTTAAATTTTTATCAATCGAATTCAGACATCCATTCAACTATAAATAAACACCATTTCTTAGAAATATATTTAATTAACCTTAAAATTTGAATATATATTTCTCTTCAACTATGTGATTCAAATTGTATATACCTGTTTCTTTCGAAAATTCGATTTTGTTACAAATACTTTTGACAACTTGAAGTATAGCATTGTTCACCACATGTTAAAATGCGAAGACAATTGTTGAAATGTGTTGACGGAGGAATTTGGTATCAATAAAGTTTGAGGTTCGTCGCCAGAATTAAGATCTACGATGGTGGTTCTTCGCCTGAAAAGTCAGCGGAGTGTGGTGGTTGTGATGAATTGGGGGCTGAGATTGCTTAGGGTTGGTGGTGGCTCCTTATGGCTCTCGCTTCCAACCCCTTACAATTTACCTACGTATCCCTATTTATAGGGAATCAATCCCACGTAGTTCTTGGGAAACAAGAAATCTAATGGGCTTAGACTTCTTATTCCCAGGCCCGGTCCAGAATCCATGTTCCGCTAGCTTTAGGAATGTCCAACTATGAGGCCCAACCGCGAAGGCTCAAGGCTCGTTTGTAATCGCAGGACTTCACGGATAATGCATCTCCCTGCGCAAGGATAACATTCCGCTACAGCTATCTCCCTTGAATTACGAATACAGGTATAACCATGGTTCACCCCAAATGCCAGACGCGTCCCTGTCCCCCGAATGAGGATAACCCACCAGATAGCAGGACAGGTGATCCCAAGCTCTTGGGTGCAAAGTGTAGGATGACTCCAAAGTTCTCCAACGAGGACACCCGTTGAATACAAGAATAGAGTTCCCAAAGCACACACCAAAGTTAACCCCGCATCCCCAACGAGGACACCCGTTGAATACAGGAGGAGGCCTTCAATCATCAGGCATACCCCTGGAGGCCTTCAAGCTTTTCACGGAAATCCCCCTCCTTGACCGTCTCAAGGAGGGAATTCCTCAAAGAGTACCTGCAACAAATACGTTAGTGAAAATAATCCTCCATTTCTCCTTCCACACTTGTCTTGCTTTAAACTTACTCTTGATCATACATTCTTCACACATAGGACGCGTCCTGAACGATTGGGCGCGTCCTGACCCTACGAACTCCACTTATTGCTATATATTCCAAGTATCTCTATTTGCTTTATCTTGAATAAGAACAAGCTCAACTATCCCAAAGTGTGTATCTCCAGGAGGCATGACGCGTCCTCCCCTTATAAAATACACATATTCTCCTTGCATGGCAACCTTATTACCTATACAGCTCATCCCATTATTTTTACTTATCAGGGCGCGTCCTGTGCCTTGGGCGCGTCCTCCTCCTTTCAATATCTTCCTCCCCATCTCTTAACATGACAACCCAAAGTATAACCTACACAATCATGGACGCATCCTACATATACAGGGCACGTCTTCGCTTCATACAATGCAGACCAAAACCTAATTATTCATCTTCTTGCCCCAATTCAATTCCAATTGACCCGTATTTGACCCGAGATGATCCAATACCAAATTTTGGCTATAACAACTACCCCCCGAATTTCCTATAAAGTTGGAAACAAAATTGGAATTTTAATATCTACATCCAAGCAAAAATTTGTGTCATCCTCCACTCATATGAGTATGCGTCTTCTGCATCTTCCTCTACGAGGGCGCATTCTCAATTAAGGCCGCGTCTTCGGAATCCTATCATCCTTGTTGACCATGACGGTGTGCCCTCACTCTTTGCCGCATTCACAAGTGTCATTAACATATCTTTCCGCCTTCACCTATAAATACTCCTTCTCTTCTTGACAACTTTAACCTTGATTTTTCCAGAGAGGCTTACCATTTATGCACCACATATGTAAGCTTACATGAGCTAACTCGGTGTAAGAAACAAGAGATATTATACAAAAGTGTGCACTTCACATACCTTGAAAGAGCATAATCCTTTAACAAAGATTTGAGAGTTTTCTCTAACTTTTTCATCCCAATATTGGTCTCCTATGGACGCACCTTAAACTGGAAAGGTCATTATAGGAGGGCTCTCTCTAAGGGAAGGCACAACCAGAATAAAAGACTAGCTTTCTGATCTTCAAGTAATAAATAATCTTTGACGCAAGGAGGACGTGCCTTGTTGGTGATAGTGATCCTTCCACCGATGACACAATACCATTATATATTTGATTTTTTGCTTCTTTCCAAATCATGACTCCAAACCGCTGATCTGATCTTTTCCACAAATTGTGTGATTCATTTATTCAAATCAAAGTTAAAACTTTTACGATCTTCTTCAATCATCTATTTTTAGAGGGCGCGCCCTTTAAAGTGGTAACATCTTCCTCAAATAATTAACATCATTAGAGGGCACGTCCTCTTTACGAGGAGCGTCTTGCTCGAAAAATTTAACATTCTTAGAGGACGCATCCTCAATGAGAGGAGCGTCCACGTCGACAAGGATATCATTTTTGGAGGACGCGTCCTCTATGAGAGGAGCGTCCACCTCCATAAGGGGAATCATCCTTGGAAGGCGCGTCTTCTCTAAGAGGAGCGTCTACCTCGACAAACTAACATCCTTGGAGGGCGTGTCCTCTCTAAGAGGAGCGGCATATCTCGACAAGGTCTTCATCCTTGGAGGGCGCGTCCTCTCTAAGATGAGCGGCTTATCTCGACAAGGTCTTCATCCTTGGAGGGAGCGTCCTCTTTAAGAGGAACGGCTTATCTCGACAAGGTCTTCATCCTTGGAGGGTGCGTCCTCTCTAAGAGGAGTGACTTATCTCGATAAGGTAACATCCTTGGAGGGCGCGTCCTCTGTCAGAGATGCATCCACCTCGACAAGGGAAATCACCCTTGGAGGGCGCGTCCCTTGTCAAAGACGCATCCACCTCGACAAGGGAAATCATCCTTGGAGGGCGCGTCATCTGTCAGAGACGCATCCACCTCGACAAGGGAAATCATCTTTGGAGGGCGCGTCCTCTGTTTGAGATGCATCCACCTCGACAAGGGAAATCATCCTTGGAGGGCGCGTTATCTGTCAGAGACGCATCCACCTCGACAAGGGTATTCATCCTTGGAGGGCGCATCCCCTCTAAGAGGAGCGACTTATCTCGACAAGGTAACATCCTTGGAGGGCGCGTCCTCTGTTAGAGACGCATCCACCTCGACAAGGGAAATCACCCTTGGAGGGCGCGTCCTCTGTTAGAGGCGCATCCACCTCGACAAGGGAAATCATCCTTGGAGGGCGCGTCCTCTGTCAGAGACGCATCCACCTCGACAAAGGAAATCATCCTTGGAGGGCGCGTCCTCTGTCAGAGACGCATCCATCTCGACAAGAGAAATTATCCTTGGAGGGCGTGTCCTCTGTCAGAGACGCATCCACCTCGACAAGGGAAATCATCCTTGGAGGGCGTGTCCTCTGTAAGAGGAGCATCTACCTCGACAAGGGTCTTCTACAGAATCTTCATGTAACAAAACTAAATCAAAGATCAATATTTTTAGAAGGCTTTTATCTTCAACAAAGCTCAAGCGATGCAGAAACTATCTCTTGTTGAAACATCTCCCAACGAGGCATCTGATAAAGGGCATCTCATTCTCAGAGACATTTTCTTGAAGTTGAGCGTTTCCTTAAACATGAGTATTTTTCTGACCTTAAGCATCTCTCTTATTTTTAGGAAAAGCCATGTACCTTACTCATGTGGCAATATGCAACACCACAGAACTAATGAGAGGTAACCTACCCCCCGAGCGTGCACCTTGTCAAAAGTACTTTGTAGCCTCATCTTCCTCATCTGAACTAATGCAACTCCCACATTACCTTTTTGCTAAAAACAACCAGATGACCTTGGTAATCATATCGAAAGAAGAAGCCTTAACATATGAGCCAGATATGCTCAGGGCGCGTCCTGAAAACTCACTCAGATTATTGAGGATGTGAGGGCGCGTTCGCTGAAAATAAACTCTCGACATACTAGGAAGATCATTTTACTTCATTTGCTTATTTATAAATCATGTATGTAATGTCGAGGAAGATCACATGGGTATTTTAATGAAGGCGCGCCTTGAGAGAGATAGCCTTGGAGAGTTTACTTATAACTGTTGAGGATATAATATTAGATCCTTAGATGGAGGAGCTCATTCATGTCCCGGGGCCTCACCTTGATAATCAAGGGGCGCGTCCTAGGATTCATGATACCTCTACTCTAATCAAGAGGCGCGTCCTAGGATTCTCCTTGTGGTCAATAAATTTCACATCACCATTAATATTATTTTGAGGGCGCGCCTTAAGGAAAGGGAGTGTCTTGAAAGACGAGGAAGTGGTTCCAGCCGAGCCATTCTTGAAGCAGTAACTATAACTCATATGATCATCAAGGCATATTCATTGAAAACTTCCATAGGCTTTCCCTTGTGGGGGCGCGCCCTGGGAGGGTAATTCTCCACTGAATGTTTCACATGTAGAGGGCGCACCTTAATATATTGTGACGCAGCGCTTGGTAACTCATGAGATTTTTTCCTGATAAGATTTCCTACCAGCAATAAACACAATTAATATGGAACTTGGAATGTTACCTGGAGGACGCGTCCTAGAGGGACGAACGTGTCCAGTCGATGAATTCTCCTGGAATTTGCTGGATGTCGTCTGGGCCCCAAATTTCTTAATCAAGGCGCGTCCTAAGAGTTTGTGGGGATTTTCTCCATGCCAAGTCTACTTCCCAATCCTCTTCCTGCACAAGTCCCAGAAACGAGTAACGAAAAATACAACAAAACTAGTTGAGTGTTTCCTTGAGGGATCGTCTTAAAGGCGATGACTAGCTCATGATAGTAATGCCTTCTTCTCGGAGTTTTCTCCTCCCGATCGTCCTCAGATTTATGCCTGATTAAGTCTTCTGATCTGATTAGTGTTCTCAAATCTTCTAAATCAAATAGGATTGTTCAGTCTTCTTATTGAAATAGGATACTCCAATCTTCTAAATGGAATAGGATTCTCCAATCTTCTAATTAGAACATGATTCTCCAATCTTCCAGATCGAATATAATTCTTCAATCTTCTAATTAGAATAGGATTCTTCAATCTTCTATACCAAATAGGTTTCTCCCAATCTTCTTAATGGAATGGATTTCTTGCAATCTTCTAAACCAAATAGGATTTTTTGGTAAAAATTCGCAGCTGCTGTTTTCCTCTGTTTCCGGACTGCTCAACTTGGATTCTCATAGCCATATCATCTCTGAATTAAAGAGAATTCACTAAGCTTCGCGTAGGCTGTAAGATCGTCCAAATCTGACTTACGGAATTCAAGATAAGGCCCAAACAGTGTAAGTAAATCGCTTAACCCATCAAATCCGAATTTCGCATCCAACTTCACTCCTTCGTGGCCATGGCTGAAAACTTCAACCCCTATGGCTGGAAATAATCATCCATGAATCTCCGTCGTAGTCACGGATACTACATTCAAATCTCCTTCGACCCCCTAGCCGAAAATAGTTATTCACGGATCTCCTTCGTGGCCGTTGTTTGCAAACTCCTCCGTGGCTTTCCTTCAATTCTTGCGTAAAGAACCTTCATCGTGATGAGACATCTCTTCCTCCTGAGATTATGATCTTGATCAGCACCCCTCCTTCTAGCGCCAATTTGTTGACGGAGGAATTTGGTATCAACAAAGTTTGAGGTTCGTCGCCAGAATCAAGATCTATGATGGTGGTTCTTCGCCTGAAAAGTCAGCGAAGTGTGGTGGTTGTGATGAATTGGGGGCTGAGATTGCTTAGGGTTGGTGGTGGCTCCTTATGGCTCTCACTTCCAACCCCTTACAATTTGCCTATGTATCCCTATTTTTAGGGAATCAAGCCCACGTAGTTCTTGGGGAACAAGAAATCTAATGGGCTTAGACTTCTTATTCCCAGGCCCGATCCAGAATCCATCTTCCACTAGCTTTAGGAATGTCCAACTATGAGGCCCAACCGCGAAGGCCCAAGGCTCGTTTGTAATCGTAGGACTTCACGGATAATGTATCTCCCTGCGTAAGGATAATATTCCGCTACAGCTATCTCCCTTGAATTACGAACGCAGGTATAACCACGGTTTACCCCAAATGCCAGACGCGTCCCTGTCCCCGAATGAGGATAACCTACCAGATAGTAAGACAGGTGATCCCAAGCTCTTGGGTGTAAAGTGCAGGATGACTCCAAAGTTCTCCAACGAGGACACCCGTTGAATACAAGAATAGATTTCCCAAAGCACAGACCAAAGTTAACCCCGCATCCCCAACGAGGACACCCGTTGAATACATGAGGAGGCCTTCAATCATCAGACATACCCCAGGAGGCCTTCAAGCTTTTCACGGACATCCCCCTCCTTGACCGTCTCAAGGAGGGAATTCCTCAAAGAGTACCTGCAATAAATAAGTTAGTGAAAATAATCCTCCATTGCTCCTTCCACGCTTGCCTTGCTTTAAACTTACTCTTGATCATGCATTCTTCACACATAGGACGCGTCCTGAACGATTGGGCGCGTTCTGACCCTACGAACTCCACATATTGCTATATCTTCCAAGTATCTCTATTTGCTTTATCTTGAATGAGAACAAGCTCAACTATCCCAAAGTGTGCATCTCCAGGAGGCAGGACGCGTCCTCCCCTTATAAAATACACATATTCTCCTTGCATGGCAACCTTATTACCTATACAGCTCATCTCATTATTTTTACTTATCAGGGCGTGTACTGTGCCTTGGGCGCGTCCTCCTCCTTTCAATATCTTCCTCCCCATCTCTTAACATGACTACTCAAAGTACAGCCTACACAATTATGGACGCATCCTACATATACAGGGCACGTCTTCGCTTCATACAATGCAGACCAAAACCTAATTATTCATCTTCTTGCCCCAATTCAATTCCAATTGACCCGTATTTGACCCGAGATGATCCAATACCAAATTTTGGCTATAACAAAATGCATCTTGAGGTGTCTCAGAAAGTGAAGGATACATGAAATTTTTGTCTTCGAAGAAATTGTCGTTATATGGTTGGGAAACTGAGTCTGCGTTCAGATTCCAAGGAATTTCGGATGGTAATGGAGGAAGAAGACTTTGTTGGTCCAATATATCATTACTTCCTGGCATTGCATCCGAGTTCATATTCTATTGCGACTCTAATGATAAAGATGGCAGTAGACTTTGTTCGTCCGAGACTGGTGGTATCAGATTTAGAGTCGTGGAGTCTGGATAAAAGTCCAATGGCATGTCAGATGGTAATGGTGGTAAGGATCTTCTTGGTTACTGAGATTTGTGTTGAGTGGATAGGAGGTCATGAAGGAATTCGGATGCCATGGTGATGGAGAAGTTGTCGTATGATTGCTGTCATGAATTTGGGTACTCATATCCTTCCCAGCACTCTCAAGTGTCTCCCAGGGCAGCATTTGTAGATGATTTTGCTGCTCTGGTGAAGTACTATTCTGCCCTGAAGAGAAGGAATATATGTCTTCAGATTGCAGATTGGTCCCATAAGGTGTTTCTCATTGAGGAATGAAAGGAGAAGGACCTGAGTCTGCATCAAAATTCCAAGGAATTTCGGATGGTAATGGAGGAAGAAGACTTTGTTGGTCCAAAATATCATTACTTCCTGGCATAACATCCGAGTTCACATTCCATTGTGACTCTAATGATAAAGATTGTAGTAGACTTTGTTCGTCCGTGACTTGAGCTATCAGGTTTAAAGTCGTTGAGTCCAGATAAAAGTTGAATGACATGTCACAGGGTAATGGTGGTAAAGGATCTTCTTGGCTACTGTGATTTGTGTTGAGTGGATCAGAGGTCGTGTAGGAATTCGGTTGCCATGGTGATAGAGAAGTTATAGTATGATTGTTGGCATGAATCTGGCTTCTCATATCCATCCTAGCACTCTCAACTGTCTCTCAGGGCAGTGTTTGTAGATAATTTTGCTGCTCTGGTGAAGTGTTATTCTGCCCTGAAGAGAGGGAATACATGTCTTCACTCTGCAAGTTGGTCCCATAAGGCCTTTCTCGTTAAGGGAGGAAAGTGAAAGGATCATTCTCAACAATCTCGAGCTGTGAAAAAGGGCTTTCGACATATAATTCTGGAAAGGGAGGCAATGAAGGTTCCCCCAAATGATTGCCAGTATCGGAATCTGACAATTCTGGCACCGAAGGACCTTGAGCATAATTTTCAACATTAAAACTTGGGAATAGCTTAGAAAAAGATTCTTGACAATAAACTTGAGAATTAGTTTCTGATGTAACAATTTTGGATCTGTCTGAACTGCCAAATACTAGTGATTTTCCATCATTAGCAATCCGAAGTCCCATAAACGCACTATTATTTGTGCTTGTCACTGTCACATGATCATCAGTGGCACCTGGCCTTCTATTCATAATGCTCTGCATCTCCTCATTGCCATATGCTCGAAAACTTTTATTAGTTACCTCCGACTGCTTATATTGATTATATACGTTTCCTATGTTGATACGTAACGGTGATGCAGCAAATAATGAGTATGATGGAGGTGCTAACCGGACTCTAGAGGCACCGACTAAAGTCCCTACCCTGTAATTCAAGAAATTACTTGAAGAAGAGATAGAAAGATGGTTTCCTGATGTAAGTTGAGATGACCCCATATAATGCTGCTGAAAAGTTCCCTGTGGATGGTACTTGTCCTTTGTCACCTGAGATTTCTTCAAGCATATTCGGTATTTTTGAAAGATTTCAATAAGAAGTCGAAAATTCAAATTTTAGTGAAAATAAACGTGTGTATGAGTATTTAAACTTCTTGTTGTGGAGCTTAAGTGATTGTGATATAATAATTGCACATGTAAAAATATGTGTCATAAATTCTATTGAATTGTTAATAGAAGATTAGATATTAATATTACATAATTCATCGTAGTCTTTTAAGGGAAGTAAATGAATTCATAATTTCTTCAATTCTATGGAGTTCTGTATTATACTCAATAAAAATTTCAGGAATGAATAAAAAATACCAGCAAATGGCTAGCAATATTTTCCCTGTAAATCAAATACAAAAGCCCAAAAGAGAAAAACACTTCACTTGTAAGTTGTAAACTATAATATAACAAAATGTCAAAACACCCCATCTGTCTTGTCACAATTCTAACTACAAATTTCACCAGAGTGCAACATATGAACTCTAAAGAATGGAATTGTGTGGAGGCTTGAGCAATATAAAATGGAAACAGAACTAAGCTAAATACCAGATGATGTACACCTGTTGATTGAAAACTAAACTTCGGGTTAAAAAGAAAATATCAGCTCTCAATGATTTACCAATTGGGCAAAAAGGTAAAGCACAAAATAACGTACTGGCCCTGGTAGCAGACAGAACAGAATGACTCACCAATACTCAATAGCCTCCTTAAGAGGATGAAAGAAGCAACAACTAATATGAGCCTAAATACTATACTTTAGGGGGAAATGAAGGACTAAAAACTTACAAAGATTTTTGCTTTGCCTATAGGCAGAATGGTGTTATTCATAAGATAATATAGCAATTTCCATCATTCTCGTACCAAACCCAGCAAGCCCAAATTTATGGCTTGGTCTGAGAGACCGAAATTCATCTATCTATAATAATGTGGAGTAGCATCAAAACATATACAGTAGGTACATCAAAAAATAGGCTTCTGCAAGATGCTCACCTTTTAGGTGACCTGTTGACAATTTTATAAATATAAAAGAAAGTAAGAAAAGGGAGAGCATAAAGGAGAAGGGAACATTGTTTCTTATTGATCAAGTAAGATTGATAATGGAAAACAAAGGGTACAAGCTGTATATATAGCATAAAGGATCAATGTTGGTACATGAGACAGCTCATTAATTTTAACAAACAAAGGCTAACGGTACAGTCAGTTAGGACCACTGAGAGCACTAGTTGGAATCTCATTGTTACTGCAAAGAGTAACAGTCTTGTTTTTACTACTGAATGTAACATTCCCCCTCAAGTTGGATGGTTGGAAAAGGTTGCAAACATTTAACTTGAAATTAAAATAAGCTAGCTGAGCTGCACCAACTGCCTTAGTGAACATGTCTGCTGATTACATAGCAGAAGAAAGATGAAATGTGTTAATAATTCCTTGCTGCAATCGTTCTCGAACTAGATGACAGTTAATTTATATGTGCTTTGTTCTTTCATGAAAAACAGGGTTGTCTGTAATATATAAAGCTGATTTGCTGTCACAATAAAAAGGGACTGGAAGCAATTGAGGAAGTTGAAGATTTTTGAGAATGGCAAGTAGCCAAGTGACTTTACATCATGTATCAGCCATAGCTCTGTATTCTGCTTCTGTAGAAGATCTAGAGACGGTATGCTGTTTCTTGCATCTCCAAGAAATTAATGATGATCCTAACATAAAGCAGAATCCAGTGAGTGAATGTCTAGTAGAAGGACATCCACCCCAGTCAGAATCACTATAAGCTGTAAGTTGCAAAGTATTAGAGGCTGAGATTATTATTCCTTGTCCAGGAGATTGCTTTAGGTATCTCGAAACTTTGTAAACTGCTTGAAGGTGATCTGTTCTAGGAGAAGCAATGAATTGAGATAGAACATGAACTGAGTAGGATAGATCAGGTCTGGTTATGGTTAAATAGATTAACCTTCCTACCAGTTTTCTGTAGGTAGTGACATTGGTTGGAGACAGGAGAGGAGATTCATTCTTTAGAAGTTGATGATTTTGCTCAATAGGAACTACTGACGGTTTTGCTGCAGATAGGCATGTATCCTTTAATAAATCTAAGGTGTACTTTCTCTGATTTAGATAGAAACCATGACTGGACCTAGCAACTTCAATGCCAAGAAAGTACTTTAGAGGTCCAAGATCTTTGATTTGAAATTGAGAATGTAGAAAGGTTTTAACAGAAGAGATCAAAGAGGTTGAGGATTCTGTAATAAGCATATCATCTACATATACAAGGACAACCACAAAACTTTCATCCTTGTTTAGTTTGAATAGGCTGTCATCACTGTGAGACATATGAAAACTGAAGGATAGGAGAGCAGAAGACAACTTAGTATACCAGTCTCTCGGGGCTTGTCTGAGTCCAAAGATGGATTTCTTGAGTAAGCAAACCATATGAATGGATTAATGTGGATGTTGTTGGGAGGACAGAGTTCTGAATCCAGGAGGTAGCTTCATATAAATAGTTTCTTTAAGATCTCCATTGAGAAAGCATTTGCAATATCCATCTGAGTGAGAGACCACTGCTTATGAGCTTCCATGGCCAAGAAAAGTCTGACAGTAACCATCTTTGCCACAGGGGCAAATGTCTCAAAGTAGTCAAGTCCAGCTGTTTGAGTGAACCCTTTGGCAACCAATCTGGCCTTATACCTTTCAACTGACCCATTAGGATTGTATTTTACTTTAAAAATCCACTTGCAGTCCACAATATGTTGGTTAGACATTTAAGGAATAATTGACCATGTTTTGTTATTTTCTAAAGCATTAATCTCATCCTTCATTGCTTTGCACCAGTGAGGATTATTAACAGCTTCAGCAACTGTGTACGGGACAGAAACTTGAGAAGTAGCTTAAACATAAGATTTATATGTAGGAGTGAATTTATCATAAGAGTCATAATATTGAAGAGGATAAAGACATGGGTTAATAGAGCTCATACCTTGATTTGGAGTGAAGTGAGAGAGATGAGTGCTGTACTGAGGCAAGCCAACAAAGTCTTTAAACTTACTGGGAAGTTGTTTAGTTTTGGTTGGTCTGACATGAGTCTCAGTGTCAGGGATAACATTTTCAGGTTCATCATCAGGAGAGGTACTATGGCTTGTATGATCAGTAGTGGTATTATGATCAGTGGTAGTACTTAGTTGTATAGGTTTAGTAAGGTTAGGAGTTTGATGATCAGAAGTTGAATTATTCATGACAGGAAAAAGAAAGTTTTTGTCAAATGAAGTGGATGTGTCAGTTTTGAATGGAAATTCAGACTCAACAAAACAAACATCTCTTGACACAATACATTTTCTAGTGTCCAGATCAAGCACTCATTTTTTGGCAAAGGGATAACCTATGAATACACCTTTAATGCACCTGGAACTGAACTTATCTGAACTAGGACTAGTAACAGTAGCATAACACAAACAACCAAACACTTTAAGGTGTTGATATTAGGGAGTAGTTTGAAACAAAAGTTCATAATGACTCTTATAGTTGAGGTGTTTGACAGGGAGAAGATTAACAATGTGGGCTGTTGTGAGGATAAAGTCACCCCAAAAACTGTTTGGCATGTGAGACTGAAATTTCAGAGATCTGGCAATGTTTAACAGATGTTTGTGTTTTCTTTCTACTCGCCCATTTTGCTGGGGAGAGTAAGGACAACTGGTTTGATGAACAATACCAGAGATAGAAAAGAATGTAGAAACAATATGATTTATGAATTCTGAACCATTATCTATTCTTATTATTTTGATAGTGGTTTTTAAATGGTTCTTATCATAAGAAACAAAGTGTTTGATTAAGTTAGGCACTTGAGTTTTATGAGCAAACAAGAAGACCCATGTTGCCCTGGAATGGTCATCAATAATGGTCAAAAAATAAGAGCACTTTTTGTGAGTCACCTATTTATAGGGACCCCACACATCTATATGAATAAGGTAAAAAATATGACTACTATATGAGGTGCTGTCTGTAAAGGAAATTCTATTTTGTTTAGAGAAATGACAGATATCACAAGGTTGAAAAAGATCAAATTTACTATTGATAAACTGTAGTTTTTGCAAAATAGCTACAGAAGGGTGGTCCATCCTAAGATGCCATAAACAAAGATTATCTGACTTATTACAAGAAACTGCACTAGACTTAAAGTTTGATACAGATCTTGTTTGAGCAAAACTATCAGTATTAGGCTTGAGAAAGGCTGAATAAGCTTGTAAAGACCCTCATGACAGTAACCAATCTTTCTCTCCTTCATCAAGGTAAGGTCCTGTATCAAGCATTTAGAATTGGAAAAAGAAACCACACAAGGAGAGTGAGTAGTTAGTTTGGCAATGGAAATGAGGTTGCAGTGAAACGTAGGTACACAAAGAACCTCATTCAAAGTTAGATTGGAGGAAAATTTTATACTACCAATGTGAGTAATATTTTCAGTTTCTCCATTAGGAAGATGAAGGACAATGTTTAGAGGTTTAACATTGTGCATTAGGTTTAGTTGAAAGGTAATGTGATTTGTGGAACCAGAATCAAGAATCCACAAATTAGGGTCTGATTTATTGATAAGATGAGCAGCATTAGCAATAACAGTAGAGCTAGAGTAGTGAGATATACCAGAAAATTGAGAATTTGAAGTTGTAGCTGTCCAGTTGTTTGCAGGTGCCATCTTTTCCTGTAGCATCTTCACAATTTGTTGGCATTGTGCATCATTCAAATTGAGACTGTCCATGTTGCTCTCAGCAGTAGTCATACCATGTTCTTTTACGCCATAATTAGCATTTCCTCTAATAGAGACTTGAGATGCAGATCTGAACCCAGAGTTTTTGATTTTCTTCAACTTTGGTTTTGGATTCCCATAGAGCTTGTGCCACTCAGGATACCCATGAAGATAGAAACATTTGTCCTTTAGATGCCCTGCATTTTGGCAGAACTCACACACAAGATTAGCATCAACAGTATTTCTTTTTGGTGGAGTAGGGGACATATTGAGAGTCTTGATCCTGTTAAACCTCACACTCATAGCCATGTTTTCAGTAATGGGAGGAAACTTTGATGAAAACTCCCTTTGAGATTCTTCTTGAAGAAGAAGGGAGAAAACATTATTCAAAGTGGGTGTTGGCCTCATCATCAGCAGTTGCCCTCTCACAGCTGTGTACTGATCTCCCAGACCCATCAAGAATTGACTCAATTTTTCCATATCCTCATATTTTTTCAAGTTTCGAAACATTACCACAAGCACAATTACTATTGGCACACACACATTTGGGAATAAGAGATAGGGTGTCAATTTCAACCATAAGAGTTCTGTATTTGGTAAAGTATGAGGTAATAGACATATTACCCTGATGCATAGAAGCAAGTTTTCTCTCAGCTGAAAGATTCTAGATAGATTTATTTGAGAAAACCTAATGGCTAAGTCTTCCCAGATCTGTTTGGAAGTAGATAAATAGGCAACACTATTTCTGATTTCAGTTGATACAGAGTTTAACAACCAAGACATAACCATATCATTACATCTAACCCATAAAGCATAATGGGGAGTGTTATTACTAGGCTTAGTGAGAGACCCATCTTTCATCCCTAGTTTTATTTTTGCAGACAAGGCAATGGATACAGATCTACTCCATTGATGGTAGTTTTATTCAATAAGAAGTTGGGTTACCAGAGGAATACCTGGGTTATCAGAGTTCTGAATATAGTATGGGTGATTTGCATCAATAGTTGTAACACTTGTGGAAGATGTTGAATCTTTCACGGTTGAGTTTGTTGTTGTTGTAGTTCCAGCTCCGGCAGCGGCGACAACATACGAATGAGCCATTTTGACGAAAGGAGGTAATCAAATAAGATTCAAGATTATCAACAAGAGTAAGCACAGTTTTTGGAACCTGGCTCTGATACCATGACAATTTTATAAATGTAAAAAAATGTAAGAAAAGAGAGAGCACAAAGGAGAAGGGAACATTGTTTCTTATTGATCAAGTAAGATTGATAATGGAAAACAAAGGGTACAAGCTGCATATATAGCAGAAAGGATCAATGTTGGTACAGGAGACAACTCATTAACTTTAACAAACAAAGGCTAACGGTACAGTCAGTAGGACCACTGAGAGCACTAGTTGGAATCTCATTGTTACTGCAAAGAGTAACATTCTTGTTTTTGCTGCTGAATGTAACACATGTGCATAGGCATTTGTGTGAAGAAGGAATTATTAGCTTTACTGGTAGTATATTACTGTTATTTTACCCATTATTGTTATAGACTTATAGCGCCATGGCATACAGTGTGCCGTGTGCATAAGGGGAGCAAAGACGTCATAGTGATACGACGTCCATATGCCGATATTGGAATTTGCCATATTATAATTTCATACGTAAAGATTCTCTCTCTCATGCTTATGGCATTAGCCGTATCACAACATCAATGAAGGGAGCCAGGACACCAGCTTTCCTTGACTCTCGCAATAATTTTGTTCAACGGTTATTCCCCAATTTGGATTATTAAAAAATATAAATAAATAGTATTATATAGTAAAAATGACATAAATAGCTGATTTTTTATTAAATAATACCAAAATAGCCGAGATCATAAAGTTGGCCAATAATGATCGATCCAACCTGTCATTGCCAGATGCGTATATGCTAATATTTAATACATTACTACTACTTGCGTATCTAATAACAAATGCTATTTTGTGTATGACGATTCTGTGGATTCTGTGGTGTGTTTCTGTTTGTCAGCTGATACTTGCAAAGAGGTAAGAGTACAGGTGCTAAAAGAAGTGATGTTGGACCCACAACTCACGTGGGTTGTTCCTTAGGTTTGTTATAACTAATAGTAATACGCATTAAGTAAATGCATATTTAAGTTTATATACTATGGTGCCAAATGCGTATCTTTTGTTATATATTTTGTAATACCTCACTTGAGATTGCGTAATTCAGGTTACTACACTCCCAAATGCGTATAGCGCAATACTCCGTTTTGATATGCGTAATCTGTCGACTAAAATTGGCCAACTATTCAGGATCGGTTATTTTGGTAATTTTTGTTTAAAAATCGGCTATATTTGTCCATTACCCTATTATATATCCTGTAAATAATTAAATTATTAAACTACTACCCACATAGTCTACTTAAACTACTAGATATAATATACTTATCCTACTAAATTACGACTACAGGTTATCCTATTATTTTTATAAATTTATAATTATTATATATTTATAAAAATATATTAAAATTATAATATGATGGGATAAATAAAATTTTTAAATATTAACGGGAACCCGTGCATCGCACATAATATTGTATAACATCTAAAACATATCAAATACAAGTTGAGTATATATCAATGTGTATGATTTTCATGTGAAACATTAATACTGCTCATAACGTTTTTAATATATCTCATTAATCATAATACATATTTTCCTATTTCTGTCGCAAATTTGTAGTAAAAGGAAAAGATTGAAGTTAATCTATCAAATATTGTCAAAATGTTTATAAAAAAAAACTAAAAATTAACATATATGTATATTGCAGAGTCGAGTAAATTTTATGAGTTTTGGTCAAACAAACCCGGAGGAATGAGATATTTTATTACTAAAGTCATTACTAATTTTTATGAGTTTTGGTCAAACAAACCTGGAGGAATGGGATATTTTATTATTAAAGTCATTACTAATTTATAATTATCTTTCTTAATTTAAAAGGATTAGTAATGCATAATTAAAGTGGTCAGCTCGTAATATTCAACAAAGTAGAATTTACACTATAATTAATATAAGTTTATTTTTTAAGAAAAAGGTTATTTTTTTAATTCAATGTTTATGTTGATTTAATATCATTGTTAATTTCTTAATTCATTAACTAAAGTTGATCTCGACCGTGTACTTAGCTTTTAATCCTCTCTATTATACAAAGTTAAATTTATAAGATGTCAGATAATTGTTAATTCATAAATTTAAATTGACATAATCTATTTAGTTTTTAGCACATTGAAAAAAACTTAAATATAATTGATCATTCTTATTTTCAGAACATAAAAGAATTTATTTATCTTCTTCTAGTATATATATTAATAACTCTGAAATATACCATTAATATTGAATCTTTTAATATTGGTAAAGATAAAGTCAAATGTGTATGTATATATGTAAATTATTATTTATTATATTTTTGAGTAAATTTGTTGTTCTCGTTTATTTATATGCTAGATATCTTGGTCATGTATATATCTAATTGTTATTCAGTAAATTACTCAAATAACATGTATTTATGATTATTTAAAAATTATAATTATTTAATAAATAAATTACAATTATTTAAGTATTTCGGATCTATGATTCATAAAGATGGTAAGATAGATGTAGATGTAACTCATCGTATTCAGTCTGGATGGTTAAAGTGGAGGGCGGCTTCAGGAGTACTGTGTGATAGAAAAATTCCTTTAAGGTTAAAAGGAAGATTTTATCGAGTTGCGATTAGGCCAGCTTTATTGTATGGGGCGGAATGTTGGGCGATAACGAAAGCTCAAGAACATCGACTCGAGGTAGCAGAATTGAGGATGTTGCGTTGGATTTATGGTCGTACCTTGTTAGATAGATTGTCGATTGGTTTTTTCAAAAGGCAACTACGAGTTGTTTCTATAATAAAAAAGTAAGGGAAAGTAGGTTGCGCTGGTTTGGTCATGTAAGGAGGAGATGTATATCTGCCCCAGTCCGGAGAATTGAAGGTTTGGTGTTACCGGGTGTGAGAAGGAAAGGAAGACCGATAAGAACTTGGGATAACCTACTTTCACTAGATTTTCATTTTTTAAACCTTCGGAGTGAAATGGTATTAGATCGAAGGTCTTGGAGGAGGCGGATTAGAGTAGTTGATTAACTTTTGGGATAGATGGATTTTGTATTTGGAGGTGTTAGTAATATATATTATCAGTTTATTCTTTTTTTTTTATTATTCTTTATTGTATTTGGAGGTTTTTTTTTCGTGGTATTAAACTCTTAAGTCATACTATGAAATTATGGGAGAGAGTGATTGAAATTAGGCTTAGACGCTGGGTTATAATGTCAGAAAATAATTTGGTTTCATGCCTGGTAGGTCGACGACGGAGGCGATTCATCTTCTTAGGCGTTTAATGGAGAAATATAGGGAACGTAGTAGGGACTTGCACTTGGTGTTTATCGATTTGGAAAAAGCTTATGATAGTGTTCCGCGTAACGTAATCTGGACAAGTTTGGATAGTAAAGGCGTGTCCTGGATATATGTGAGGGCAATTCAAGCAATGTATTCTCAAGTGATGACTTGTGTCAGGACTCCAGTTAGAGATACTCAGTATTTTCCGGTCAAGATAGGACTTCATCAAGGATCAACATTAAGTCCTTTTTTATTCGCTATAATTATGGATATGCTCACTAGAGGAATTCAGGATGTTGTCTCATGGTGTATGCTTTTTGTGGATGATATAGTTATTATTAGTGAGACAAAGTCGATGATAAATGAGAAGTTAGAACAATGGAGGGTGACATTGGAGACTTCAGGCTTGCGTGTTAGTCATTCAAAAACTGTATACATGTGGTGTAACTTTGGTAGTGATTTAGTCGAAGAGGGAGTTGATGTTAGAATTGGAGGGCATTTATTAGTTCCGAAAGAAAGGTTCAAGTATTTGGGATCTATGATTCATAAAGATGGTAAGATAGATGCATATGTAACTCATCGTATTCAGTCTGGATGGTTAAAGTGGAGGGCGGCTTGAGGAGTACTGCGTGATAGAAAAATTCCTTTAAGGTTAAAAGGAAGAATTTATCGAGTGGCGATTAGACCAGCTTTATTGTATGGGGCGGAATGTTGGGCGATAACGAAAGCTCAAGAACATCGGCTCGAGGTAGTGGAATTGAGGATGTTGCGTTGGATTTGTGGTCATACCTTGTTAGATAGATTACCGATTGGTTTTTTCAGAAGGCAACTACGAGTTGTTTCTATAATAAAAAAAGTAAGGGAAAGTAGGCTGCGCTGGTTTGGGCATGTAAGGAGGAGATGTATATCGGCCCCAGTCCGGAGAATTGAAGGTTTGGTGTTACCGGGTGTGAGAAGGAAAGAAGACCGAGAAGAACTTGGGATAACCTACTTTCACTAGATTTGCATTTTTTAACCTTCAGAGTGAAATGGTATTAGATCGAAGGTCTTGGAGGAGGCGGATTAGTCAGTAGAGAATATCTATTTTTACTCAGTAGAGAATCAGTCATGGACGTGACATAAAAATAATTCATAAATCTATTTTTACTCAATAAAGAATCAGTCATGGATGTGACATAAAAGTAATTCATAAATCGTAAAGACTAACTACTGATATTCAGAAGTTTTTTTTTCAAGAATCTGAAGATAAATTTGTACTAATATCATCATTCAAATCATTTTGAAGTTTCTTTTATTTATGATTCTAATATTTCTTTTTATAGTAACTTGATAACATTGTATATGATTTTTCTAAAATTAAATATTTTTAATTTGATGTTTTTTTTAAATATTATTTGAACTTGTTAATTCTTTCAATATATCGACTATTATTATTTTTTTATTTAGATATCATAACATGGATTAAATCAAATAGTACAATACATTATAGTTTTAACCTTTTTTCAAATAATTTAAAATAGTTGTATAATATTTTCTAACACTAAATATTTTTTTGGTAAATTTATGTTAGATATATTTGATAATGTCATGACTAATATGATTTATGTTTAGTTTTCAGTTCTTACTTAAACAGGATAAATCAGTACTTACTGGAAGTCAGGACTTAAGGATATCAGTACTTATATTATCAGGAGATAATTATCAGAAGATGGATATCAGAACTTAAGTGCTGAAGGACGTTCAGATAAGGACAGTAGCTGATTAAAGGAAAGAAGATCGAGATAAACATAAGAAGAGATATGCATGAAGAAGGAATTCTATAAAGAATAGAATACTTGGAAGAAAAGATATTTGATTGATATATTTTAGGAAGCAGAATTATATTCCATATAAATTAGCGATTATCTTGTAACTGTGTAGTATATAAACACAGACATGGGGTTTACACTATAAGTGTTATCATATTCGAGGAGATTATTTGTAGTAACCCTAGCAGCTCTCGTGATATTTGTTCATCACTGAGAGGTAACAGTTCTATAATGTAACAAAGTTTATTGTTTCAATAAAGTTTGTTTTCTGTTACTTGAGATATTAAAGTTCGATTTGATTGTACTTTACACTGTATTCACCCCTCTACAGTGTGTGTGACCTAACAAGTGGTATCAGAGCCAATCTATTAACGCACATACAGTTAAAGATCCAAACACAATCATGTCTGACACAGAAACTCCAACTAAGCCTACCAAAACTGAAGAACCACCAAAGACACAAATTCAAAGTCGGTATGAGACCAACAGAGTTCCCATACTGAGACCATCTGAATATCCCATATGGAAGGTGAGGATGACCATGTTCCTGGAAGCAACAGATCCAGAATATCTTGATAGAATCAAGGAAGGGCCTCACAAACCAACCAAGCTCGCAGTTGCAGTTGCAGGTGAAGTAGTAAAGACCGTACCAAACGAGAAGAGTGATTATACTGCTGAAGATATCGCATCAATTGCTAAGGATGCTAAGGTACGACACTTATTGTATAGTGCCATTGATAATGTAATGTCAAACAGGGTAATTAACTGCAAGACTGCTAAGGAGATATGAGATGCTCTGGAAACAAGGTGTCAGGGAACTGATACAATTCAGAAGAACAGGAAGACAATACTCACTCAAGAGTATGAACACTTTGACTCAAAGTCTAATGAGTCATTGACTGATTTATATGATAGATTTGTCAAACTCTTGAATGATTTGTCATTGGTTGATAAGGAGTATGATCTTGAAGATTCAAACCTTAAATTCCTGTTAGCTCTTCCTGAATGTTGGGATTTGAAGGCAACAACAATAAGAGACAACTACAATCTTGATGAAACAACTCTTGATGAAATTTATGGAATGCTCAAGACTCATGAACTTGAGATGGAACAAAGAAGCAAGAGGAAAGGAGGAAAGTCAGGGACAGTTGCTCTTAAGGCTGAAGAAGAATCCCCCAAAGCAGCTACCTCAAAGAAAGACAAGGGTAAAGCTCTTGTCACAAAGTCTGATACTGAGTCATCAAGTTCTAAAAGTGATGATGACTCAGATTCTGAAAGCTTGCCTGAGACTGATGCTGATGAGGAGATGATGAAGCTGTGTGCTCTTATGGTGAAAGGGATCACAAAGATTGCATACAGGAAGTTCAGGAAGGGAAAGAAGTTTTCCAGGAAAGGCACAAGTTCTGATAAGAAGAATTTCAGAAGATCTGAAGGCAGAGGAGGAAAGTCTGATAGAGGAGATTATACCAATGTCAAATGCTATAACTGTGGTGAGAAAGGCCACATATCTCCTGATTGCAAGAAAGTAAAGGGTGACAAAGGCAAGGCTCTTATCACAAAGAAGAAAAGCTGGAAAGACACCTCAGACTCTGAAAGTGAGGAGAACTATGCGTTGATGGCAAATGCTGATAAAGAAAGTGCTGAGAGCAGTTCTGAAGCTGCTGAAATAAAGGTACCTCAGACTACTTATGCTTTTCATACTGATGATATTAATGAGTTGAGAAGATATCTTAAAACCATGTTTGTTAGTTATAGAGATCAAACTTTAACATGTGAAAGATTAACTTCTGAAAATCTTGCTTTTAAGAAAAGAAATGATTTCTTAGAAAAAGAGTTAGTTATGTTCCATCAAACTCAGAAAGATAGAGATGATGCTTTTTATGTTAGGGATGAAGTGCTAAAAATGAATGAATCTCCAAAAACTGAGTTAGAAAAGGAAAGAGAGATTATCAGGACTTGGACTAACTCTGGCAGAACAACTCAAAATTTGCTAAGTAGTGAAAATTGGAAAGAGGGCTTAGGTTATGGAGATGATAAGAATGATAAAGGAACTGTAGAAATTAAGTCTGTTATTAAGCAAAAGCCAAAATTAAAACCTGTTAAGTTTGTAACTGTAAAGTCTGATAATGAGAAATCAGAAGTTAAAGAGGAATTAACTTCTGACAAACTAAAACAGGAAAAGACTGTTGAAGTAAACATAGGCTTAATGACTAAGAAGCAACTTAAGCATAAGCTGAAAGATGTTAAGAATGCAAACAAGGTAAAATCACCTAGGAAAAATAGGAATGGAAAGGAAGGTGTGAATAAAAGAAATGATTATAAGCCTGTTCCTGATGCTCCTAGGAAAACATGTCATAACTGTGGAAGTTCTAACCATCTGGCTTCTTTTTGCAGGAAGAATAAGAACATAAACTCCTTACCTTCAAAATCAGGAGTTAAGAGTCAGTCTGTTAGATATAAACCACAAAATCCTTGTTTTCATTGTGGTAGTTTATGGCATTCCATTTATACTTGTAAAGAATATCATAGTTTGTACTATGATTATTATCAAATAAAACCTTCTTTAAAGAAAGTTTCCATTGTTCCTTCTAGTGTAAATTCTGATTCAAAGTCTGATAGTGTAAGTTCTGATAAGAAAAATGTTAACATAAACTCTGATGCTAAATCCGCTGCAAATGTTAACAAACTTGATGAGGCCAAAGGATCCAAGCAAGTATGGGTCCTTAAAACTAATCATTAGTGGTCTTTGTGATTGTAGGGCAACAGGAAAAATATTCTAGTTCTGGACAGTGGATGTTCAGGACATATGACTGGAAATAAAGCCCTGCTATCAGACTTTGTAGAGAAAGCTAGCCTAAGTGTTTCTTATGGAGATGGCAACATTGGAAAAACATTAGGATATGGCAATATTAATCTTGGGAATGTCATCATTAAAGAAATAGCTCTGGTCTCAGGACTTAAACACAATCTGCTGAGTATAAGTCAAATATGTGACAGAGGTTATCGTGTTGATTTCTTTGAAGAACAGTGTGAAGTTGTGAGTAAATCCAAAGGCAAAGTTGTTCTAAGAGGATATAAGCGTGGTAACATTTATAAAGCTAAGCTTTCAACAAGTACTGATGGTTCTGCAATCTGTCTGATGAGTAGAGCATCAATTGAAGAAAGCTGGAATTGGCACAAGAAACTCTCTCATTTAAATTTCAACAATATAAATGAACTAGTCAAGAAAGATCTTGTGAGAGGACTTCCAAAGTCAGTATTTGCTCCTGATGGCCTTTGTGATTCTTGTCAGAAGGCCAAACAAAGAAAATCTTCATTCAAGAGCAAGTCTGAATCATCAATTCTTGAGCCTTATCATCTACTACATGTTGATCTATTTGGTCCAGTGAATATCATATCTATTGCAAAGAAGAAATATGCGTTGGTCATAGTGGATGAGTTCACCAGATACACATGGGTGTATTTCTTGCACACAAAAAGTGAAACTGCATCTATCTTGATTGATCATGTCAAACATCTGGATAAATTGGTCAAAGATTCTGTGAAAACCATAAGGAGTGATAATGGCACTGAATTCAAGAATTTGATAATGGAAGAGTTCTGCAAAAACCATGGAATTAAACAGGAATATCTGCTCCTGGAACTCCACAGCAAAATGGAGTTGTTGAAAGGAAGAATAGAACTCTCATTGAAGCTGCACATACAATGCTAGAAGAAGCAAAGCTTCCAACCTATTTCTGGGCTGAAGCTGTGCAGACTGCTTGTTTTACTCAAAATGCAACACTCATTAACAAGCAAGGAAAAACACCATATGAGATGGTAAAAAAAAAGAAGCCAAATCTAAAGTACTTTCATGTATTTGGATGCAAGTGTTTTGTTCTCAAGACTCATCCTGAATAGCTATCTAAATTTGATCTAAAAGCTGATGAAGGAATCTTTGTTGGATATCCACTTTCCACAAAAGCATTCAGAGTCTATAATTTGAGAACAAGAGTGGTCATGGAATCTATCAATGTCTCTTTTGATGACAAGAATATTACTGGTCTTGAAGATTTTATTGATCATGATCAGCTGAGATTTGAAAATGAAGACTCAAATTCTGATACTGAAAATCCTGACAGTCTAAGTCCTGATACTGTAAACTCTGATGGATTAAACTCTGATGTTATTGAAACTGTGGTGACTACGCCAAAGGAAGATGCACCTATGCAGGGGGAGCATACTCAAGAACATACCACATCTCAAGAAGTATCAGAACATACATCTGGCTCTTCAAGTTCTGATTCGTCAAATTCTGATAAGCCAAGTTCTGATAGTTCTGAAAATCTAAATTCTGAAGAATCCAACTCAGAGAGCATAGTTTCAGGGGGAGCATCAGAAAATGAAAATGAAGACAACATGGATCATGGGGGAGCATCCAGTTCTAGAGAAAACCTTCCATCTGCAAGGAAGTGGACTAAATCACATACACCTGATTTAATAATTGGAAATCCTGATGCAGGTGTCAGAACTAGAACAGGTACTTCAAACGAATGTCTTTACAATTCTTTTCTCTCTCAGACTGAGCCAAAGAAAGTGGAAGAAGCTCTTCAAGATGCTGATTGGGTGCAAGCAATGCAGGAAAAGTTAAATGAATTTGAAAGAAACAAAGTCTGGACCCTAGTGCCAAGACCAAAGAATAGATCTGTTGTTGGCACAAAGTGGGTATTCAGAAACAAAACTGACAGTGATGGCATAATTACAAGGAATAAGGCAAGGCTGGTTGCAAAAGGATATTCTCAACAAGAGGGAATTGATTACGATGAAACATTTGCACCAATTGCTAGGTTAGAAGCCATAAGGATATTTTTGGCTTATGCTGCTCACAAAAAGTTTACTGTCTTTCAAATGGATGTGAAAAGTGCTTTTCTCAATGGATAATTGGAGGAGGAAGTATATGTTGAACAGCCTCCAGGCTTTGTAGATTCCAAACATCCAGATTATGTCTACAGGCTTGATAAAGCACTTTATGGACTTAAGCAAGCTCCCAGAGCATGGTATGAGACATTAGCTCAGTTTCTTCTAGAAAGTGGATTTAACAGAGGAATAATAGACAAAACACTGTTCTACCTCAACCATGGAAAAGACTTACTTCTGGTCCATATTTATGTTGATGATATCATTTTTGGGTCTACAAATGACAGACTTTGCAAGAAGTTTGCCAAACTGATGCAGTCAAGGTATCAGATGAGTATGATGGGGGAACTTAGCTATTTTCTGGGCCTTCAAGTCAAGCAGAATGAAGAAGGCACTTTTATTTGTCAAACTAAGTACACCAGAAACTTGCTGAAGAAATTTGGAATGCAAGATAGTTCAAGTGCATCTACTCCCATGGCCACTGTAACAAAACTGGATAAGGATACTGGTAAATCAGTAGATATTACTGATTACAGAGGTATGATTGGCTCTCTACTCTATCTAACTGCTAGTAGACCTGATATCATGTATGCTACCTGTCTTTGTGCAAGATTTCAAGCAGATCCAAGAGAACCTCACCTTATAGCTGTGAAAAGAATTTTCAAATATCTTAAGGGAACAGCTGATCTGGGATTATGGTATCCTAGAGAATCAGATTTTAAACTAATAGGTTACTCAGATACAGATTTTGCAGGTTGCAAAATTGACAGGAAAAGCACAAGTGGAAGCTGCCAATTTCTTGGAGGCAGATTGGTTTCTTGGTTTAGCAAGAAACAAAAGTCAATTTCCACATCAACTGCAGAAGCAGAATATATTGCTGCAGGAAACTGTTGTGCACAGATTCTCTGGATGAAGAATCAGTTACTGGATTATGGGTTAACATATTTCAAAATCCCTATTTACTGTGATAATCAAAGTGCTATTGCTATGACAGGTAATCCAGTTCAACACTCTATGACAAAACACATCAGCATCAGGTATCACTTCATCAGGGAACATGTAGATGAAGGTACAGTGGAATTGCACTTTGTTCCAACAGATCAACAACTAGCAGATATCTTCACAAAACCATTCTGTGAAGCTACTTTTACAAGATTGGTAAATGAACTTGGAATGGTTTCAGGTTCTTTCTCTAAATCTGCTTAGTTTTGTTCTGATGCATCAGACTTTATGATCAGTATTTACAGAATTTAATCTCTTTGTGTATTCTGTGCTTAATTGAAAAATGTGTTTAAGTAATGACTATTGTCTGATATATGTTTCTAAACTCTGATAGTGATATGTCTATTTAGGTAACTATTCAATCCTATGAGGATAAATGTGCTAGATGGTGACCTAGTAGTCTTCAATAAACAAGGGATCCCATGTAAGAAGTAATTATTTCATGTGGAAATCTATTGACACAAGCAAATTCTGATAATTGAGCTTAGTTGAGTTTACTTTGTCTATCTTATTACTAAGTCACAAACTAGAATAATGCTACTCATCTGTTAAGTTCTGATGCTAGTAAATCTGTTGAATGTACTAAGTGCTGATAAACCTCACTTATCAAAAGAAAAAGAAAGAGAAACAATGATTAAAAATCAGGTACTCCTTTGAGATCTAGAGTAAAAATGTGGAAGGGAAGACCCAAGTGCATTGCTGGTATTAAGTAATATGCATCAGAGAAGCAAATCAAATATTTTCTTGGTGACTTTTCACACTCTATGATTACTGGAGAACTACTCTGATAATAGCATAAATTCTGATAAGCAGTCGTGACTCACTTACACTGAGAAGCCACTGTAAAATAGAATTTAAAAAGATGCACAAAATTAGCACAAAATAGTTGAGGTGGACTCAATCATGGATTCATTCAATAGTAGGTTTCAGAATAATGACAGCTCTTTAGCAAAGTTTTAGTTATGCCTTATTTTTAAGATGTACTGAAGTGAATCAGACTTGACTCCTTGTCTGTTATTTAGCTTACTGCACACACTAACCACTCCATATGAATGATGAAAATCACTGTGGTGATCTATGTTGTTTTAGATGAACAGTCATTATGTCATATTGCACAAATTCTGAGGACAAGTTCTGATTGCATGTTCTGATTATTAAGTTCTGAAGAATATAAATCAGAATTTGTGTGAGGAGTTACTAAAATTGGCATTCCTTTTTCGAGTTAAGAAATTATGTTCTGATGACTGTTAAGTTCTGATATAAGTCTAAGTTCTGATATTACAGTCTGATTCTTTACTTGACTTATTTGTGGATAAAATTTGACAACAGTCTCAGATTAAACCAGAATATGTTGAAGTGGAAGATTAATAGTCACTATAGTTAGGGATAGTGGTACTCGTACATGAACAGTCAACTTTTACTTGCATCTTGTGCGCATTAAACCATGTTTTCTCTTTCCAATGAATGTTTTTCTTTTTCCAAGTCTGGGGAGACGAGGTAGAATTAATTCTACCTGTCAGCATTAAATTTCTTTGCGTCTCCTGGCATTCTCTTGCCTATATAAGCAACCACTTCACATCAGCCTTCCCATCAAATCTTTTATCAAAAACTCACCTTCATAATATTTATATAAAAAAAATCACCATGGTCAGATACAATATGTTTTTGAACTATGAAACATTCAACATGGAGCTGAGCTGTGCCGATTGGCAGCAGGAATGGCACGTTACTGCCATTCCTGATGAGATATGGGACTCCGTTCCCCAGGAGGTACTCACCCACCTCCTGTTCTTCTACATGGACTACCATCGCCATCTGGAGCGATTGGAGGAGGAAAGGCTGGAAGCTCTCCGCCAGCAAGAGCGAATCATTCGACTCGCTATTCTGTTTGTCGAGAGTAGGAAGAAGAAATAATTTATTTTCTTCTTCCTATTTTTCTTCATCATCAGCCTTGCCCTGCTTCTTGAGTTAGGACAAAGGCTGTTGACGTTAGGTTTAGCAGCTTAGGAAAATCTTGTACAAGTTCTGATGTAAGTTAAATTTCATGAATGTATTCTCTTGATATATTAATGAAATTTGTTTTTGTTTCAAGATCTTGTCTCTGAGATATTTTGTAATGTATTGATAAATCCTGATACATATTCATATTCTGATGACCATATAAATTCTGGTTTAACTTAAGTTCTGAGTTTATTTTATCAGTACTTGCTCATCTGATTTATTATGGTCATTTTCACTCGATATTTTTTTTTATCAGAATATTGATGTTGCAGTGAAAAATAATTAAATAAGTGGGAACAGTTTCAATTTTGAATTAAAACTGTTTCACCTTGATTAATGGAATAACTGGGTAAGTGGAACGGTTTTTCCTTGAAAAACTACAAGTGGGTAAGTAATGATTACTGTTTTCTCGTGCCCATTAACTATTCGTTTTTACTGCATGTCTGACAGGTGTCCAACGGTTATATTTTTTTTTCTTTCAAAAGTATAAGTAAGACAGAGAGAAGATTTTTTAATCTTTTATTTCCTTTCATACTTTTTCTCTCTACTTGCTTTTACTCTCTTTCTTCGTCTAACGTTGGTTTTTCATATAAACATTCTATCAAACACCTAACATGCACTTAAACCTCTCGATTACTTTCATGGCACCTAAAGATTTAATCATTGATGGAGCTAAATTTGTTCCAAACAATTATGCTGTTATTCTTGATAATGCTGAAGCTCCGTCTGAATTGCATTTTGTGCAAGCCCTTCTTGCACACAGTGAAATCGGGTATGCATTGACCCAACCTTCAGTATTCTCAAGCCAACAAGTTCTGACACTTTGGAGGACTGGAAACTTTGATAATGGTGGTCCAAATGGTACTCCTAGTATTGTTTTCGAAGTGGGTGATTCTTCATATGCAGTCACTCCTGGTACAATACGCAAGGCTCTACATCTCCCAGAAGGATGTACTTTTTCAATTCCAGAGGTATCGGCTCTTCAGGAGTTAATGGCCAGTTTGGGGTATGAACAGAGTTTGGCAAAGCTTGGGCAGTTGAAACGGGCTCATATCAGAAGGGAATGGAGTTTCTTCTTCGATTGCATCACTAAAGCTATTGGGAACAAGTGTTCGAATTTTGATGCCATCCCCATAATGAGTCAGCACATCGGGTATGCCATCATAAACCAAACTCATTTTTATTTTGCAACGGCTATAATAGGTTTTATTGGGGATAGGATGATAGAGGATAGGAATGTTGTCTACTTTGTTAGATTCTGTCAACTTATATATACTTTTTGTACTGATGCACCTCACTTAATCAGTTCCTTAACTCCACCTTTTAAGGTTGCAAAATGATACTTTAATGACCTGGTAAATGCTGACACTAAGAAACCAGTGGTTAGACCTTTACAGATTCCTCAGTCTGTAAAACAGATCTTAGTAAATGCTCATCCTGATTCCTATAGATCTGTTTATTCTGATGTCCAGCCAACCACCACCTCCCAAACATCACAACAACCTTCAGAACATACTACTCATTCTACTCAACCAACCCTCAGGCAATATATCAAATCCTATCTCTCCACTTCATAGACAGTTCAACCCTCATCCTCAGCACCTACTGTGAAGCCTTCATCTTCCAAGCCAAAGAGGACAAAGACTGTTCCTCAAACACCTCAATAGAGAAGGAAGATTGCTTTGAGAGATGAATCTGATACTGAGGAACAGGTTCCTTCTTCAGAACCTGTTGTTAAAGAAGCTGAGAAAATGACTTCTCAGAAGGATTCTGGAATTGGGGGCTCTAGGCTTCTCAAGAGGCTTCCTGAAACTCCCAATGAATCCATATCTATAAAGAGATACAAGAAACAGAGGGAAAAAAGGCCAGTTTCAGATGATGAAGAAGCAGCAGCTAAAGAAGGAGATCAGGAATCTCTGATCTCACAAGAAAAAGAATTTGCTAAAGTCACTACTTCTCCATCAACTCCAACTCAGGACGCTATTCCTGACCAGGCCAACACACCATCTGTGTCTCCTGTTCAAAAGTCTGTATCTCCTGTTAATATAGGCACAAGTGCTGATATTGATATCCAGACCTTGGTTGTACCTGAAGTAATTCTCTTAGAAGCTCCAATAGCAACTAATCCATCAACAACACCTGTTACTGATGCTGTTCAAACTCCAGAGTTATCTACTACACCTTCTCTGCATCTAGATGTTGATGATCAGAATTTAGGTGAGCATCAGGATATGGCTGTTGATCAGAACTTAGCACCAGATCAGCAATTAGAGGATGCTGAAGCCTCCATTGCTACTCACACTGTTGTTCTATCAGATGATTCTGATTCTGTAAGTTCTGATACTGCAAATGCTGGTGATACTGGTGATGCTGCTCCGACTGCAGATGCTGATGAAGCAGGTCCTTCAGGACATGCCCCTCAACAAACTGTTCTTAAAACTGAAATTGTTAGGAAGTTTGTTACAAGAGAAGCACCGGTACCTTGGAGTAAAACTCCTGCAGGACATGAGTGGACTAAGGAGTGGAACTCAGTCACCTGTGCTCCTTCTGCACAGAATCTGGCTGAGCACTTGATAAAAGCTGATGAAATGTTAAATACTGATGATTTCAAAACACAGCTTAGAGTCACTGCATTGAGTACTAAACATTTACAAGGTCTTCATTCACATACTCATGCAGAGTTACATCTCTTAAGGGAAGAACTAATGAAGCAAGAACAAGTTCAAAAGATTGATAAGAAAAAGTTCTCCCAACCTACCTTTGACAAGATTGCTTATATTGAGAAGACTCAAGAGACACAACAAGCTCAGATTAATGATATTCTGAAAACTCAAGCTTCTCAGCAATCTCAACTTACTGAAATCCAAGCCTTAGTGGAATTGCTTGTCTCTCTTCTACTACCTGCTGATGCTAAAAAGGGGGAGAGAGTAATTAAGTCCAAATGCAAGACTGCCAAGACACTGAAAGGAAAGGATGATGAAAAGGATGATCAAGGAAACTCTGGAATGGGTAGAGGTCATAGTCAAGGTAGAGGTTTCTCATCAAGAAAAGCTGAAATCACAAGTTACAGGACAAGTTCTGATACTGGGAAAATAATTAGTTCTGCTACTGGTAAAAGGATAAGTTCTGATGAACTTTTAGATCTTGATGAAGAAATGTCAAGACAGTTATTTCTTCGGGAAAATCCAGGAATGGACTTGGAGAGTTTAATGGAAGAAGAAGCCAGACTTAAATCAGAGAAGGTCACATCTAAATCTGAAGCTTCTGGTAAAAAGACACTTCCAAAACTCAAAGGCATTGTGACAAAAGAAAGGACAAATACTGAAGCAACATTGGATAAATCACAACCGCAGATAGATCCAAGATCCAAGGGTAAAGAAAAGGTTGGTGAACCTATCAAGGTTTATGTGCCTCCTGAGAATGAAGAAATCACTGATGAAAAGGATGATCTTGCTCTGACTTCAAGAAAAGTTCTTAAAACAACCTCTGACATGGCTCAAGTTGTTCAGAGTCAAGAGACAGTAAGTTCTGATATTCCAAAGAAGCAAGTAACCTCTAACATAGCTCAAGTTAACTTGATATCAGAAGATAGATCAAAGACACTCCTACCAGGATTCACTAAAGCAAAACAGACTCAACCTTTGAAGACTGCTGCAAGTGGTTTTGAAGCAAGAGTAGTTACTGGAAAGGAAGTAAGAGATAAAACTGGATTGGGAAGTGCTGATGAAAGAAGAATACAGAACACTACCAAT
Source organism: Apium graveolens (assembly GCF_009905375.1). Taxonomy (NCBI): domain Eukaryota; kingdom Viridiplantae; phylum Streptophyta; class Magnoliopsida; order Apiales; family Apiaceae; genus Apium; species Apium graveolens. The sequence goes on along the minus strand of NC_133648.1, from coordinate 62,038,207 downwards.
GATCCAACTTCCTTGAGTGAACCAGGTATTGGAGCAACTCCTGAGAGATTGAATCAACTGGAATCTGTACAAATGGTTTACCATACCTACTTGAAAGAACACATCTTATTGTACTTCATGACAGATGGTAGGGTTTATCATATAAGGCAAAATGCCATTCCATTGAAGTATTTTGAAGAATTGGAGCATGTACTATTCTTACTTCAAGTGGATGACAGATTGACAGGAAGTGCTGCAAACTTATTTGAAGGATCAGATTCAGAGACAGAAAAGGCTTTATTCTGTTAAGTCTGACAGCACATATGTTCCAAAGTACAGAGATCACAAGGGTGATATAGTTGAAATGAAGCCCAACACTGCTAAAATTATAACTACCTTTCTGGGTTACAGGGTTGTGGAATTCAATCTTGAGTCTGATAAAGCTTATTTGATCAGACTAGATCCGGATATAAGAAAAGCAAAGATTAATAATCTCAGGGCTGCAATTTTTCAAATTGGTGAAGATAATGCAGAGCTTAAAGATGCTAAAAGGAGGATGATTGATGAACTTAGATATGCTGAGAGATGTTTGTTGAAGAACTACCTCAGAACAACTCCTGACATCAGAGAGATCAGAAGATGAAGCCAAGTCAAGATCTACAACTGATTAAATTCTAATATTTGTACAGACTGAAGCTGTTATCAGAAGTTAAATGTTGGTAAAGCTTTATGGACTGTAAGTTGTAGTTATCTAGTCTAATTCTCATGCATTTGTACTTAATGTTTTTGACATCATCAAATATCTGTTAAACTTGTATATTATGCTAATTTACAAGTTGGGGGAGATTGTTAGATATATTTGATAATGTCATGGCTAATATGATTTATGTTTAGTTTTCAGTTCTTACTTAAACAGGATAAATTAGTACTTACTGGAAGTCATGACTTAAGGATATCAATACTTATATTATCAGGAGATAATTATCAGAAGATGGATATCAGAACTTAAGTGATGAAGGACGTTCAGATAAGGACAGTAGCTGATTAAAGGAAAGAAGATCGAGATAAACATAAGAAGAGATATGCATGAAGAAAGGATTCTATAAAGAATAGAATACTTGGAAGAAAAGATATTTGATTGATATATTTTAGGAAGCAGAATTATATTCCATATCAATTAGCGATTATCTTGTAACTGTGTAGTATATAAACACAGACATAGGGTTTATACTATAAGTGTTATCATATTCGAGGAGATTATTTGTAGTAACCCTAGCAGCTCTCGTGATATTTGTTCATCACTGAGAGGTAACAGTTCTATACTGTAACAGAGTTTATTATTTCAATAAAGTTTGTTTTCTGTTACTTGAGATATTAAAGTTCGATTTGATTGTACTTTACACTGTATTCACCGCCTCTACAGTGTGTGTGACCTAACAATTTATTATTGCTAATTTTAAATATTTTTTTTTCAAAATATTGAATTCTATAATATTTCAAGTTTCTTGTATATATATATATATGAGTTGAGTTCTATTGAGTCCTAATTTTTTGTTGAGTACGGGAGTCCGTATATGTTCTGCAAATAAAATAGTATAAAAAATTTTGTAAAACGTATTATAATATGAATCATGTTTTAAAAATATCACTATTTTATTTAGCAAAAAAATATCACTATTTTAATTAATATCTTTCAAATCTCATACATTTGACAAGTTGAACATTGCAGAACATATGATTTTATAGAATATGATCAGTTTGAAAAATATACGTATTCACGTTGTAGAACACGTAAATATTCAACTTGCTTAACATTAATGATATAACACCAAGACACACATTTATATCATCTAGTTTATTATTTTAGTTTTTAAATTATTATAAATATAAAACCTGAACCATTATATTGGATTGTAATATTAAGTTAGGATTTTGGACTCCAGAACTTCACAAAAAATAGGGACTTTATGATAACTTATTGGTTATCAAATTGAATAATATAAAATTTAGGATTTTTCTCACAAATATTTGAATATAAATATATCTTTAATTAAATAATGCAATAAATAAACTATTTTTTTATGAAAAAGTATCAAATGTCTTACCATTTTTCAAATAACATGTTAATGAAAATTATTAATTTTACTTTATAGTTGTGGTTTAATTTTTTTAAAGAGAATGAAAAAATAGGACTGAAGGAGCACCTCTTTATAAATTCACCATCATTGAATAATATTTTCAACCTAATTTTTTTTAAAAGTGAAACATTAATAAATAAATCGATTTAGTATATCTTCGTAGTTTAACGGAGCTTGTGACATCTCATGTAAAATTTTAAATATATTTAAATATTGGGTCAAGTTCCAGATGGAATGATGTAAAACCAGTTAGTTAGTAATTGACTTGATCGTTTAAAGACCTAAAAAATATTAATTTTTATTAATATAAGATATTATAAAATTTATCCTTATTGGTAAGATATTCTCATCGAGCTCGTAATTTAAATTTATTAAACCTGGACAGTGTTCCAGAAATCGCTATGCGTGCCAGAGCGGTGAAGGTATCTTCGAGAGATTAATCGGCAAGTTGGAGATTAATCGGACCGATTAATCGGAACATTAATCGGAAAAATATAAATATTATTTTTAATTTTTATAATTATATAATGATCAATATGTCATATTTTGTTTGAAAAAGGAAATTAGAATGATATTAAATAATATCTACACATTAGACATGCATTATGTACTAATTATTGAGTTTAGGATATTAACTATATTTTAATTCACACTTTTAAATTAATTATAATATGTTATTTTTATATTTTAAGTAAAAAATAAATATATTAGATTACTTCTTATTTCTTACCAATACTTTATATTAGAAATTGACATGATATTGTGTGAAATTATGAAATTAATGAATTAAATTTAGAAAAACGTAAAAAATATATTTTTAATTATTTTCCGCCTAGAGCGCCTAAGACCGATTTTTGACCGCATAGCCCACCTAATCCCGATTTTGACCCGATTTTTTGAAAAAACGTCTAAATTACCGCCTAATTTCGAGTCGGGGCGTTTTACCACCGCCTAGACGAGGCGCCGCCTAAACCGATTTTTAGAACACTGAACCTGGATAGTGATGATGTATTTTTGGCTGGGTCATGTAGTCAAATTTCGAGTATTTTTTCAAAATGGGTAAAATTCTGATTTTGAAACTAGTAATTTTGATACATATTATCAATTGACTTGATTCTATAAAGAACTCAGATATATTAATTTTTACTAACATAAGATATCACAAAATTTTTCTTTTTTGGTAAGATTATTTTAGTCGAACTTGTAATTTAAAATAAACCTAGGTTGTGACATGATATTTACGGGCATGTCATTTAGTCAAATTTCGAGTATTTTTTGAAAAATGGGTCAAGTTCTGATTTTGAATTCGAAATAAATCGAAATACGCTAATTATAACTTATCTAAATATATAGTACACATATATATTATTTATATACGTGTATCTCTTTTCAACATATAAAAAAATTAATTATATGTACAATTTATTTTTTATTAAAAATATATATTTAAAATGTATTAGACAAACTTTTCAAATTAAAAATTGTTTAATAAATAATGGAATGATCTGTTTATGTACTATGCTTAACTTTATATCTTAAATTCAATTGTTAAAAATTAACTCTACAAATATTTTAGTAATTATGTTTAAAATTAAATGAATTGTCGCTATTTACGATACTCACATATTATGTGTATGTGTATGAGTAAACGTGTGGTGTAGTGGTAATGTGATGTTTTCTCTTCTTATATATAGAAGATATATCTCCCAAATTACGAGGGGTGAAAAAATATTTAGAATTCCAAATTTGGACAGCAAAGTCTGAGTACGAGTAGCAGATAATGCCTTTGTGAATATATTAGCTGGCTGAAGTTGAGTAGATAAATACTGAGGACGAAGAAATTCATTCTTGACATGATCACGAACCAGATGACTATGTCTTTGGTTCGTTCATGTAATACAGGATTCTCTGCAATACTACGAACTGCGAGGAACAGAAGAATGTAATTCAGTTAACAGATTATACACCTATTTGACTTCACACAGAGCATTGTCCATTGACCTATACTCTGCTTCAGTAGAGGAACGAGCCACAACATGTTGTTTCTTGCATTTCTTGTATAATAATAAATTTCCAAGCATAACACAGAATCCTGAAACTGAGCGTCGAGCCATGGGACAGGAAGCCCAAGCCCAATCAGCATCACAAAAGACCTTTAACTGTAAATCACTATGTGCAGATAACAGTAAGCCTTGTCCTGGACTCTGTTTTAGATACTTAAGGAGTTTTATAGCAGCATCCCAGTGAGCAGTGCTTGGCTAGGCCAGAAACTGACTAAGTATATGGACGTGATATGATAGTTCAGGTCTGGTTATGGTGAGATAGATGAGGTGTCCAATCCAACTAGTCTTCTATAAGCTGTACCATCACTCAGAGGTAGACCAGATAAATCATTAAGATTGTGCTGAGCAGGTTAAGTAATAGTACTTTGTTTACTCCCAAGTAAAATCCTAACAACCTTGGATTTAAAATATGTGATCAAGACTAAAGCCTAAAGTTACCTTTTTAACTGTTATTATTATCGTGTTTAGAATGTGGGGAAATGAGCTTGGAGTGCTTGTTTAGTTACAGGGATACAAAGGTATAGATTAATTAATGTTTAAGCAGCAGGCCCGGAAGGAACAACTATAGTCAGACATCACCACAAACAGAATTACAAACAATATCACAATCAAATCCACTGAGATTAGAGGTTAAACATGAAATTCGATGGCTCGATAGATTAAATAATATTCTAACTGTCAAGGCAAATGGGACAGTCTCTTATGCAAATGGGACAGTCCCTTTACAAATGAGACAGGGTATGGGACAGTCTCTTTTAACTGCAGAAAGTAAATTACTGAAATATAAATGCAGTAATGAAGAAATTAAACAATGCAGAACACCAAGAGTTTTCACTTGGTTCGGCCCCTACACCTAGTCTATGGCCTACATCCAAGTCCCCATGCCAACTAGCATAGAGAATGTATTATATCCACTTAAAGCAAAGTACTTACAAACTTTCCTTGATTACAAACTTGGCCCACTTGAAAGAAACCTTTCCCTAGCACACAACTACCTAGCACAAAGCTACTTGGCCTTCCTGTTGTAATCAACCTCCCACAACCCGGGACAAGTGATATAATACACGATTCATTTATAAAAAATATAATGTGAAAGTTTACAACTCAAACTAGGTTTCTTGTTTTTCTGGATATATATATCTCGGGTATGGAACAAGAAAGTGATTCAGATGATGAAGAAAAGACTTGAAAGTGTTAGACACAAATCTGAAATGAAGAGTTGTATTTATAAGCAAAGTTCTAACAGATTTATTTTCAAACACAAGATAAGGTTGGAAGATAAGTTTTTTTGAAAATATTTGAATGAAACTTTTAAACTAATCTGTTAGTACGTTTGAAAAAGATAAATCAAGGAAAGATAAGGCTTGAGAGATTTAAACTTGATTTATAAGATAGGGTTTGTTTGAGATAAGGTTTATCCAGATAAACAAGATTTACACAAACCCTAACAACCTAATACTAAACCTGCGGGATAGACTTCCAGAAAGATTGAACAAACTGCATTCTGATAAACATTGCTGAGATCTCGGATGATTCCAATCTGATGTCTTCATTCTGTTGCTAAGAACTCTTATCATCATAAACACTTGAATTAACATTCTCCCCCTTTTATGATGATGACAAAGAAAGCATAAATGCTCCCCTATCAAAAACACTAAAGGCCTGTAAAACAGAATTAGAACCAACAGAATATATTGCAGTTTATAATATATGCAATCAATATGAGAATGAGACAACTAAAGAATGAATGAGACACTAGATCAATATGCATAAAAGAGACAGTCTCAAACATTAAACACTTAAAAACAGAAGACAACCCATCCATAAACCAGGATGTCCAGTTGCAATTGTTATCTAATCACATAAACGAATCCAGAATATCAGTTAAACACATAAAATCATCCAAAAACATCCATAAAAAACAAAGTTCATACACCAACACACCCATTCAGAAACATAGTCTTAAAAACCAAATAAACACATCATCGTCTTAAAAACATCTTAAAATCATAAAATTTCTCCCCCTTCATCATAAAAGGGGTCTCTAATCAGAATCGTCATCAAAATTAACTGGAGCTTTGCCCTTGCCGGAACCAGAAGCCTTGTTCAGGGATGAGGGAAACACTGGAGCCGAGACATACTCTGAAAATAACTTGTCAAAAGCTTCCTGAGCTGGTGCCTTTCCATCCCTTTCACGAAGGCAGTCAAAAATTTTTGCCTTGTATTCTTCTCTGGACATGCCAAAAACTGAAGGTGGAGGAATGGCAGGGAGTGGCAGAGGAGCAGTGATTTCTTCTAGAGTACAATCTCCAATCCAGTCTCGCTTCTTGTGCCAGTACATCTTGCTCTTGTCTTGCATGGCTGACAACTGCTGAGATAGAAATTTAGTCTCTGACTCAAGCTTGAAAAACAACTTAACAAACTCCTTTTCCCATGCCTTAGCAGAGGAAACCATCCTTTCTTGCAGAGTCCCAAACTCAAAATCTATGGTCTTAGACAACTTGACATCAGAAGTATGCAATACAGAGAGTTTGGCATTTATATCATCCAAAGATGAACAGACATACTTCCTAAACAACTCAAAAGAAGCATTTAAAATACTAACTTCTGAAGTTAGTGACCCGAGAGTTTTAATGGAATAAAAATATTGATTAATTGAAGCTAAAGCAGCAGAATTCTCTTCTAATTAGCAAACAACGAATTTAGGACAATATTGGTGTTTTGATCATTTGGGTCTGACGCATAATGGGGGGATTTGGGCAAACCACCAATAGAACGGTGGGCATCATCAAAGAACAAATCATTTGATTCAGAAACTACGAGACCATTCCCAGTTAAAACAGACAAGTCAAAAACAACATTTAATCTTTCTGATTTAGTAGACTCAAAAGGAACACGAAAATACTAAAAAATCTTTGTTAACAAAGCAGGGTATGGAAGATGCATGGATTCATGTTTAGCACAATGATTCATGTTGGAAATAATCAATGAAGCCAAATTACAAGGGGTTCATCAAATGGTTCAGCAATTGATGCTTTATAGAGGGGTTCATCAACACCCTTAAGCACATGTGGTACTTCCCTCCCTTTAGCAAAGACATGAGGAGGGGAGTTTATGCCTAATTCTCCAATAGCAGCATTGTAATCATATCCTATTCCAGATGTTTGATTAACAGCTTGCTTACTGTAGAACTCTTTAGCCTTCGAACAAGAATTGAAGTAGGCTCTAACCTTAGTCTCAAGACCGGTGATCTTGTCTTTGAGAATAGTTTCGAGTTTTCTATAACAGTCAACTCTATTCTCTAGAAAAGATACCTGTTCTTTTAATTTGTCTTGATTAATATGCACAAGTCTTAATTCATTGACCTCTTTCTCAAGGTCTGTGATCTTTAAACTTAACAGTTCATTATCACGACGTGCACAATCTAAGTTACCTGTTAGATGATAAACCATTTCAGCATCAGAAAGTTTTACCTCTATTCTTGATGATGAAGCTTTTCCATCAATAGCCATAAGAGCAAGATTTCCTTCATCTTCATCTTCACTGTCAGTATCATCCCAGCTTCTTCCCTTTGCCAGATAAGCCCTTTCAGAGTTCTTTCTTACTTGCTTTGGCTTCCTACATTCTGTGGCAAAGTGTCCCAACTCATTGCAGTTATAGCATCTAATGGTGCTTCGATCAACCATCCCTGTTTTGTACCCACCACTGCTGGTGTTAGAGGATGAAGATCCACCTTTCTGAAATTTGTTGTAGTTGGACTTGTACTTAAGCTTGGGATTCCTCCTGAATCTGACATGGGAGAATCTCTTGACAATTTGGGCCATTGATTCATCTTCCAATTGCTCCAGCTCTTCCAAGGAATAAAAATCATCATTTGATTGATTTGTAGTAGGAGGATCATATTCTGCTACTAACTCATTTTCCTCACCCTTGGAAAACTGTACCATTCTTTCTAACTGTTGAGATTGTTGTTGTTGTTGACCTTCAGCTACAAGTGCAGTAGATGTGCTGACCATTCTATCCTTCCCGTAGACTTCCTTCTGTTGAATCTGCTCCAACTCATAGGTTTTTAACACTCCATAGAGCCTGTCCAAAGAAATCTCACTCAGATCTCTAGCTTCTCTAATGGCAGTGATTCTATGTTCAAGATGAACTGGCAGTGTTAAAAGGAACTTTTTATTGACCTCCCTGATTGAATAATACTTTCCATTGATGTTCAGGTTGTTGATCAACGCATTGTACCTCTCAAACACTTCAGTAATTCCTTCTCCTGGATTTGATTTGAAATGTTCATATTCAGAGGTTAGGATTTCCAACTTGTTCTCCCTAACTTCCTCTGTGCCTTCATTAATCACCTCAATAGTTTCCCACATGTGTTTGGAATTTTTACAGTTCATCACATGTCTGTTCATCAAGGGATCAAGGGAATCAATTAATATTAATTGAAGGCTGGCATCCAAGGAGGCTTCTTCCTTCTCAGCAGGAGTAAAATCTTCAGGCTCTTTTGGATAGGTTCTAGCTTCAGTAGTCACCACACCATCTATTATTACCTCCGGTTCAATAACCATCGGAGTTTTTATACCCTTCTTTAACAAGTTTGAATATTTGGGATTTGCAACTTGTAAAAATAATAGCATCTTCTTCTTCCACATGATATAATTCTCTTTATCAAATTGTGGAATTTTAACGGTTCCAACTTTATGTGAAGTCATTATGAATTTTTGAATAAATAAAAATTCAAGGAGTTGAAAAATCGCAAAAGTCTAGGATCTTGATTTGTTCGGTAATCAGAAGGCTCTGATACCAATTGTTAGGTCCCAATTTGTTTGTAGAAGGGGGGGTTGAATACAAACAGTACCAAATAATCGAATAAATGCGGAATAAAAAATGTGAAACAAAATTCAAGTTAAATAAAAATATTATTAAACTTGAAAGGTGTTACAACAACTGTATCGATTACAAGGTATTAATCTCAAATCAATTATCACAAATCTAGAATAAATTTGACATGAACTTTTTCTATTTTTGTAATAATTAGAATCAAATGCTAAACGCGATTTGAGATTAAGTTCTAGGGATTTTGATCCGCTAGATTGTTACACAAGAACAAGATAAATAATTCTAGTGGTTTGGATTTAACATTAACAAACTAGAATTTTGATCTTGATGTAAGCAGAGAAGAAAATAAAATGTTTCAAGGCGGCTGCTTTCTTTTCTTTGTTCTTGAATGTGTTCTGTATGATTGAGATGATGAGTTGAATGACTTCTGCTTCTATTTATCAACAGCCGAATTAATTGAATTGGAATGACAATCCTTTAAGCTTGTATGACAATCGGTGAGACTATCCTTTTGAGCTAGCAAGACAATCGTTTGAACCAGCATGACTATCGGTAGGACAATCTTTTGAACTGGCATGACTATCGGTAGGACAATCTTTTGAACTGGCATGACAATCGGTATGACAATCCAGATTGTCATGCTAGTTCATTTTCAATTGTCTTGCTGATTTAAGATTGAATTTAATCCAATTAAACTTCTGAAAATTCCTAAAATTAATTCTGAATTAATTAATCAATTAATTTAATTAATCAATAAATTAATCTTTGCAGATATAATTTATTTTCTTAATTAAATTATATGACTTAATTAATTAATAGAGAATTAATACTAACCCTGAGCAGCATCCATTCTTCTGAATATCTTCTGAAAATCACTGAGAATTATGAATCAATTTCACCACTTCAACGTTGACACTCGATGTACTGTCTGGTTCATGAGTGACTAACTTCCGTGACGTTTCTTCATGTCTTGACTTTGACACTTTGATTTTCTTCAGATTAAATCCTTGTAATTAATGATACTCTGATGAGATCTCTGTCACTTGATTAAATCCACGATCTTGATTTATATCACTGAGGCATGATCAACTTCTTGAACTTCTTCCAGTGAATTAACTCCTCAAGTCTGTAGATGAACCTTGTTTCTGAATCCTTTGACAGATATTACTTTGCGAGATCTCTCTGACGGTCGATCCACTATTTACTTATTACATTCTTATTTGAGTTGAGTTGAATCCTCGAATATACAAATAGGCCTATGACATATGACTTACAGTAGTACATGCTGAAACTTTTCTTAATTCTGTAGCTACCATGCCATTGAGAAGTGAGTTCATAGCTTTAGCATTGGAATTCATTGCGTTCACTTCTTCGGGAGAAAGATCCTTGAGAGATTTTGGCTTCCCTCCTTTCATAGGAATTGTGAAACCATTTTCTACAGCATCCGATTCGAATGCATCACGCTGGAGAAAGATCTTCATCCGAAACTTCCAGTCATTGTAGTTTTCAGCACCATGAAGCAATGGTGGATAATTGTTTGAATACCTATCTGGTTGAGCCATGGATCGCTAGCAAAATAAACACTAAAAAAGAGAATTAAATGCACCTGCTCTGATACCAAATGAAATTCGATGGCTCGATAAATAAAATAATATTCTAACTGTCAAGGCAAATGGGACAGTCTCTTATGCAAATGGGACAGTCCCTTTACAAATGAGACAGGGTATGGGACAGTCTCTTTTAACTGCAGAAAGTAAATTACTGAAATATAAATGCAGTAATGAAGAAATTAAACAATACAGAACACCAAGAGTTTTCACTTGGTTCGGCCCCTACACCTAGTCTATGGCCTACATCCAAGTCCCCATGCCAACTAGCATAGAGAATGTATTATATCCACTTAAAGGAAAGTACTTACAAACTTTCCTTGATTACAAACTTGGCCCACTTGAAAGAAACCTTTCCCTAGCACACAGCTACCTAGCACAAAGCTACTTGGCCTTCCTGTTGTAATCAACCTCCCACAACCCGAGACAAGTGATATAATACACGATTCAGTTACAAAAAATATAATGTGAAAGTTTACAACTCAAACTAGGTTTCTTGTTTTTCTGGATATATATATCTCGGGTATGGAACAAGAAAGTGATTTCAGATGATGAAGAAAAGACTTGAAAGTGTTAGACACAAATCTGAAATGAAGAGTTGTATTTATAAGCAAAGTTCTAACAAATTTATTTTCAAACACAAGATAAGGTTGGAAGATAAGTTTGTTTGAAAATATTTGAATGAAACTTTTAAACTAATCTGTTAGTACGTTTGAAAAAGATAAATCAAGTAAATATAAGGCTTGAGAGATTTAAACTTGATTTATAAGATAGGGTTTGTTTGAGATAAGGTTTATCCAGATAAACAAGATTTACACAAACCCTAACAACCTAATACTAAACCTGCGGGATAGACTTCCAGAAAGATTGAACAAACTGCATTCTGATAAATATTGCTGAGATCTCAGATGATTCCAATCTGATGTCTTGGTTCTGTTGCTAAGAACTCTTATCATCATAAACACTTGAATTAACAAAACAAAGAGATATTTTCCTTTGTAATAAAAAATTTTGGACTTGTCGCAAGTTGACCACAACCAACATGGAGTTGTCTTCATCTCTTTCTTGTGAGAACGGGCTGCCTTCTTCATCATCTCTGTGGAAGCAATGAGACTTTCATCATCCTCGGCAGCACAATGAAGGTGAGATTTAGCAAAACGAGGGCCTGAAATTATACATCCATAACTAGAAACCGACTTAAAGTGAACTATTGACTTCCATACAGTTGTATCTCATCCAATTCAGGCGCTGTACCAGCTAATTTTTTTTTTAAATTAACACCATCTCTCGGAAGCATAGGCAAGTTGCTAAGCTATAAAACCATGTGTAAGCTTTGCATTAATAAGGACACCTGTAAGCTTTGCATTATGGCTAGACACACATATTACAATTGCTATAATCATTTTGATTAATAATCTACCAAAAGGGAATTGCATTATGTAAGAACACATTAAGCTTGCTAAGTTTTTGTTACAAGTTACAACAAGAAACAGATAGACGACTTATTAATTTTCCTAGCAGTAATTTTATCTGCACTATCTTTGGTTAGCATTGTTAGTTTTTTTTGAATTCCAGCAATGGAAACACAATCCACACTCATCAGTCATCACTCATCACTATGGTCCTATGCTGAGTTGTGACTACATTTATGTCCACTATATTCAGCCAGGCACCTGCATTTGCTTCAATAATACCAAATCATAAGAGAACTTTATAACTACCATTTCCCATATTACAGAAATCAAAAATTCACTTTGAAATATGATATATAAATGACTGTAAAACTGATAATAACTTTGGATCATGCTAAGAAACATTAGATTGTCCCACATGGTTTAATTTCAGGTATTATACAACGAGGCAAACAAAAGTTGGAGATATACAACAATTGAGAAATTTAGTTCCATTATTAACCGCCAAAATCAGCCTTCTTAATCCTAATTAAATGCTTGTCACTGGCGCCGGGGGGGGGGCTTCACAACAATATGACGATGCTCGTGGCATTCGAATGGCGTGCCCTTGACGTGTATACGATATACTTAAGATATGAGTTATAAATATATAAATTTACGTTCTCTCCGTCCCACTTATTTTATCAATTTTCATATTTATTCAATCATATAAAACAAACTAATAACTACCAAAATAATATATATTACTTTTCAAATAAATTAACATAATTAACACTTAAAATTATCATATTAAGTAAATATGGACAACGGTTTTAGAAAAAATATAATAGGAAATGTAATTAAAATGAATGAGACGGAGGGAGGGAGGGAGGGAGGGAGAGAGGGAGTATATATTACTATATAGAGCAGATAGCAATAAATTATGGAAGATGATATAAAATAGAGTAAAATATATAACGTGTGTACCTCACTTTAAGAAAATGCAATTTATGTACTCCAAATTTAAGAAATGTTGTACTTTGTGTACTTACGTGACTTAAATCTGCTAATGGAGTGGGGTAAAGTTGGAAAATGAAAAATGTAACTAGCTGATTGTGCCGGACCAATGACCATAGACGAATTAAGTTAATTTAACAACATAAAGCTTAGAAAAATTATGTATCGCTAAATGAGCTGACGGTAAATAATTAAAACTAAAAGAAGACAATTATTAATTAATTAATTAATTCAAGACAAATTAAACATATGGACAATTACAAAATTTCAGCCTCCACAAATTAAAATATATTATATATTGATAAAGTATCATAATGCACCACTTTTTAGATTTACCGTATGCGACATGACCCATTAAGATAACTCGTTTGGTAAATTTTAAAATAAGCAATTTATTATTTAAATTGAATTAATGGCTTATTAGTGTTAAGTTGATAAATACTTATAAATTATACAAGTGTTTGGATAATTTTACTTATAAGTCAGAATTTTTTTTATTTAAATAAACTAAAATAAATAATTTTAAATATAATTATCCTGATTCTTATATTTTAAGTTAGATTAACATTTAAAAAAATATATTTTAAAAATAAAATTGATAAAAAATGAAAAATAAAAAATAAGTTGAGAAAAAGTACGTTGTTACTAACATTCAACTTATTAGCTTATAAGTTGTAAATTCAACTTATGAATTGGGTCGACAAACACTCGTCAATAAGTTGTTGCGGGCTTATAAGTCAATAAGCTGACTTAAATGATTTGCCAAACAGGCCATGTATAACCTATTAAATTATGACTTACTGTGACTTTTCAAGTTATCAAATTTTGGCTTAAAATCTCTTAAAAATTTATTAATTATAAAAACTATAAAATAAATTAGATATAATTTTACTCCCGCCGTCCCGGTTGTTGTGGAACAAAAACCTGATTACTTTTGTATTTAATGCTTATTTTGGTGAGTTTCGAGTTTTAATGACTGCTCTTGCGTTCGGGACTATCGATCCTTGCAAGATGCCTACGTATCTCTGTGTTGTAGAGAATCAAGCCAAAAACATAGTTATAGATTGAGGGGTAGAACCCTTTATATAGTGGTGAGTCTAGGGTTAGACTTCTGTTGGAAGACTTGGTGAACAAGTCTCCAACTTAGATGGTGATTAGGAGTCCTCTTGGGGAAGCAGATCCAGAACCTTCTATATAGGACTTTGAGTCCGTTTGGGACACGTGCCTCTGCTCTTCCAGCCGTATTGGGCCTAGTCCGTGAACAGCTCGAGTTCGTGGACTTGGACGACCTCTTCTGGTGGGCTTTGATTGTTTGGGCCGTCATAGGCCTGTTACGAAGTTTTGGACCAGACAGGCCTGCTATGAAGTTTGGACCAAAAAGGTCTGTATTGGACTTTTCGGACAAGAAGCTCAAATGCAATTAATGCGACATTTAATGTGTCTTTAGGATGTATTTTCTATCCATATCATTTTCCCCCCAACTTCCATGAATACTACTCGAGTTTTCGTGGAAGTTATAATGGTCCAATCGCGCTCGGGGTACTTTTGGCCCTTCTCGGGTATCGGCCCTTCATGGGTATCGACCCTTCATGGGTATCGTCCCTTCATGGGTATCGATGCGTTATCGTAAAGTGTGGAGCGACCTACACGTTTACAACGGCTTATTAGTGTGAGTATACATACTTAAGGCCCCCGTATAGGCTATTTGGATGGTGTTCAAAACTAAACGGTCCTAATCGGGACTATAAAGCGAGCGTTTATCACCCCTTAACCTTCGTAAAGGTTAATTATAGGGTAAAAGCTGCTAATTGGCCCTAATCGGGGCTAATTGACCCTAGTGGGGGCTAATTTCCATGTACAAGTCGCTAATTAGGCTTAAAAGAGCCTAATTTTAAGCTATAATGCACTAATTAGCCTTAATCGAGGCTATTCGGCCCTAATTGGGGCTAATCTATTTTCCATGTACAAGTCGCTACTTAGGCTTAAAAGAGCCTAATTTTAAGCTATAATGCACTAATTGGCCTTAATCGAGGCTATTCGGCCCTAATGGGGGCTAATCGACCCTAATCGAGGCTAATTTCCATGTACAAGTCGCTAATCAGGCTTAAAAGAGCCTAATTTTAAGCTATAATGCACTAATTGGCCTTAATCGAGGCTAATCGGCCCTAATCGGGGCTAATCGACCCTAATCGGGGCTAATTAAGACTAATTAGTATGCATAAGACACTAATTATCGCTAATTCATACTAATTATAAGAGTGAATGGGTTAAACGGCCCTAATCTGGGCTAATTTCCATGTATAAATCACTATTTATCCCTAATTTGGATTAATTACGCTTAATATACACTCATCAGCCTTAACCTGGGCTTAATTTCACGAATCGGCCCTAATTGGGGCTTAATCTCAAAATCCTGAAATTCTAAAAAATCTTAAAAATTTTCTGATTTTTCTTATTATTTTTTTCGAAATTTTTCAAAAAATTTCGGGGGGGGGGGGGGCTCGGGGTCAAGCAGAACCTCCTGGGGCAGGAGGCTCTACTCGACCTAAAGCCCCCAATTGTGGGTTGCTAGGCCACTTTGGAGGAGAACCTCCTGGTCGGCCACCTCCTGGTAGGCCAGGAGGTGGTTGCCCAGGGGTTCCTGCCCCCCACTTTTTTTTTGATATTCTCACTAAAAGTACTAAGTTTCTACTCACCTTACTATGCTCTTGTGGTCCTTGATAGTCCATGGAATTAATTTCAAAGTTGCCTTTGAGTTCCTCAGGGTTCTGCTATGGCTATTTCAGCGAACGTTCTGTACTCATCCTGGTGGACGTTCTGTACTTGTTCTTGCTGAACGCTCTATGTTCTACTGAACTTTCCCTTTGTAGGAAGTCTTGTATTCCATTAAATTTGTCTAAACTTCTCTTGTAGGATGTTACGCACTCCAACCAACTCGTTCTCGTAGACGTTCTAGTATTCACGAAACTTGGTTCTGCTCAGAGTTATCCTTTTCTAAAAATCTCCAAAGGACATCTCAAGGAGGCCTCTGGAGCAACTTTTGAAGCCCTCAAGGCTCTCCTACAAGAGCTTTTAGTGAGTAAAAAGACCTTAACTTGTTGGCTAGTAGGCCAAGGCCACTACGGAGGTAAGTTGTGGCCGTCATGGCTCTGATACAAAGGCTCCTGGTAGGTCAAAAGGCCTCAACATTTTGGCTGGTCGGCCAGGGCTTCCCGCACATAAGTTGTGGCCGTCACGGCTCTGATACAGAGGCTTCTGGTAGGCCAAAAGGCCTCAAAATGTTTCCTGGTCGGCCGGGGCTTCCCCGCACATAAGTTGTGGCCGTCACAGCTCTGATTCAGAGGCTTCTGGTAGGCCAAAAGGCCTCAAAATGTTGCCTGGTCGGCCGGGGCTTCCCCGCACATAAGTTGTGGCCATCACGGATCTGATTCAGAGGCTTCTGGTAGGCCAAAAGGCCTCAAAATATTGCCTGGTCGGCCGAGGCTTCCCCACATATAAGTTGTGGTCGTCACGGCTCTGATTCAAAGGCTTCTAGTTGGCCAAAAGGCCTTCATATGTTGCCCGGTCGACCGGGGCTTCTCTGCACGTAAGTTGTGGCCCTCACGGCTCTGATTCAGAGGCTTCTAGTAGGCCAAAAGGCCTCCATATGTTGCCTGGTCGGCTGGGGCTTCCCTGCACGTAAGTTGTGGCCATCACAGCTCTGATTCAGAGGCTTCTGGTAGGCCAAAAGGCCTCTATATATTGCCTGGTCGGCCGGGGATTCCCCGCACATAAGTTGTGGCCGTCACGGCTCTGATTCAGAGGCTTATGGTAGGCCAAAAGGCCTCCATATGTTGCTTGGTCGGCCGGGGCTTTCCCGCACTTAAGTTGTGGCCGTCACGGCTCTGATTTAGAGGCTTCTGGTCGGCCATATGCCCCCCACTTGTGGGTTAGTCGGCTGGGAGTGGTCTTAATGAACCTTGGGAGCCTCTTGCAGGGTAGTCTGATCCGTCAGGAGGAGAACGTTCTGTCCCAGTGCTCGTGAGCACTCTGACCTTCACGGAACTTATTTAGCTGAAAAGCTAATATTATTCTAACTTCTATAAGTTTTGCTAATCATGGTGATTAGTGTAATCAATCCTCAGTTTAGACTAACGACTTGTGTTTAGCCTCAACCATGCTTTTCTGATCATTTCCTAGTGAATGTCCCGTTCTTCATGAACTTGTTTTCGTGGACGTCCTAGTCTTCACGAAATTTGTTCTCATGAACTCTTTAGCCTTCGCGAAACTTGTTCTCGTGGACGTTCTAGTCTTCACGAAACTTGTTCTCGTTGGGCGCCTATTTTTTTCAAGAATTCTCAAGGAATTTCGGATGAGTTCCACCGGAAAACCTTCAGGAGGGTCTGAATCAACCCTACAGGGTCCTCGTGAGTGTTCTACTCTTCACGAAACATATTTTCCTCCGTGAGGGTTCTAGTCGGCATAATCCTTCCTTGTGGAGGACTAAGCATCACTAACTCTTGGTAGGCCAGAATCTCACCTCCGTGAGCGTATTACTCTTCATGAAACTTGTTCTCGTGAACGTTATGTTCTTTACAAAACTTGTTTCCGTGGAAGTTCTTGTCTTCACCAGGAGCATCCCTTGGCTCTAGTTCATAGTTTTCTTGGAACCTTCATTTGAAGGACATCCCTATTAGTTCGGGATGTCTGGAGACGTTCTTTCGAGGACGTCCTAGTCGGCCTAACCCCTCCATATGGAGGAGTCGGCTTCAAGAACTCTTGGTCGGTCATAGAGACCATGCACTTGAGGCCCTGGTCGACCGTAACCTCAATGTCTAGAGCTTCTTGGCCCTTCGGGACCTTATTTCGTGGAAGTTCTTGAACTTTAATCTTCAATATCAAGTCGTGGTTTAGACTTTCTTCTCTCTTTTTGTTCGAGGAGTGCCTTGCCGGGTGGGGGCCTCATCTGAGGACCCTTTAGATGGTCAAAGATCTTCATGGATGGCTACTCGGCCTCCTCTGGTCGGCCAAGGGGTCCATTCATGACCCCTCTGGTCGGTCAGGGGGAAATATCTTTGCTTTCTTGGATAACATGTCTCGATCACGTTCGTGACGGGCCTCGAACATGAACTATCATATTCGTCTTCTTGATAGGTCCTTATAATTCAAAGGAAGCTTGTTAAAGATGGCATTAGAGGCTCTTATGTCGAGGGTTCCTATCTTCCTCATAATTTATCATTGATTAAATTTTTTCCAATTAGGCGAACAGCTTCCTGAAGCGGAGATATGCGGGGCTCATGCCTTATATCAGGTACATCTCTTCATTTTAGAACTTTCAATACATCAAATTTAAGGAGGAGACTGGTTTTCTTAAAGCCTCCCTTGGAGGCCGGTCTGCTGGAGCCCTTTTTGAGGGATATCCAGTTGGTCAAGGGCCTTTATGGAGGCTGATCAACCTCCTTTGGTAGGCTGGAGTCTGCAGTGTAGACTTTAGTCGACCAAGTACATTTTGTGAGGTTAGCTTTCTAATATCTTTTCCTTATTAGGCCAACACCTACTTCATAGCTTCTTTCACTAAGAATGCAAAATGAAGGAGTGATCACATGGCCTTAGAGACATTGATGAAGAAACTTGAGAGAAAGTTTCAGGATTGGGATTCTAGAGCTCTCTTAGCATTTATCAACAGTCGGAAGACTTATTCAAGATGACAGACACCCATGATGATGAGGTGCACTCTGTTAATATGTCCATTGGCTCTATTCATAGCTATTACCCGTATATGATAAATTTGTGGGGCTTTCCTAGCCTTTGGGTTGTTTCTGAGGTTGCCACTATTGGCCAATCATCTGATTTTGGACTATAGATTGTCCTTCAGTGTTTAGGTCTTGCATGGCTTTGTTTTCCGTGTGTGGCTTTTATCTATTTGCGGTCCTTCATGGACTTGAACATCTTCGGCGTGTAACCTAATTGTTCATCATGACTTGATCTATGATCCTTCGGGATCTCCTGCATTTGTAGTTTGATTTCATATTCGTCTTTCAATTTTGGTACTTTAGTCATTCAGGACTTTTATTCATTAGATGCTCGTGCATTGGTAGACCTTATTCCTCCATTTACTACTAAGTACTAGGAACATGTCTTTCATGTCCTAAACATAATAAACCTTCAGGTTCGAAACGTGCCAGGTATGAGGCACTTTATCACCGCTCAGGGTTTCCAACTTGTAGGATCCTCGTCCTAATATTTTCTTGACCTTATACGGCATTTCCCAGTTATGGGTTAGCTTTTCTTTCCCTTCAACTCCTGATACCACAATTTTTCTTAAGATCAAGTCTCCTTGGTAAAAGAACCTTTCTTTAACCCTTCTATTGTAATAGAGGGAGGCTCTTCGTTGATGCTCTGCATTATGGGCGTTGGCCTCATCCTTGACCTCGTCAATGAGATCGAGGGCGAGCCTCATGCCTTCTTCGTTTGTCTCTGGCTCGTAAGTGTGGCGCCCCAAAATCCGGGGTCAAGAATCTCGGAGGCCACGCCATCTAAATTATTACAACCACACAACTCACACCATAATATATAAATACTCACGCTTCACGACCTCACACTTATCACACACACACACACACACACTTACATGTTATTGTCTTGGAAACGAACCATCATATATAGAGTAATTTCAACCATCAAGTGATAATTATTACAACCCAAAGGTGATTTAATCTTACCGGGGAGTAATCTTTAAGTAAGGCTAGTCCTCCGTCCAAATATACGTTTCTTGTTTATTACCTTACATAAGTCATACTTATAAATAAGCCAAACTAAAAACAACTGAAAACTAATCCAGCGTATTCGGACTACCTGTGGTACATCACCAAACAATCTACGGAACAACTGGCCATTCCCTACCTGTTTCCTGGCTGTGGTTCTCATGGCAGTCATCTTGATTCACTGTTGTGTTGTGTCAATTTAAGAAAACAAGTGTGAGCTATAATGCCCAGCATAATAAGGTACAATATGAAGATGACTGTATGATAACTTAAGTAAAACATCATATATGATACTTATTTTTTATTCAAAAATAGTTTTCCTTGGTGATACACACCTTCTTACGAAAACAATTCTTTAAGGGATTTTAATATCCTGTGAATACCTTAATAATAATCCCAGCACCTAGGCTTGGGTTATGGTATTGCATCACAATTCCAATTGGAAGAATTAGGACATTCGTTGGAGCCACCGCATACGATGATCAGTCGTACTGCGATAAAAGTAACATTTTCTACTAGTAGAAATACGACACCTTCGTATCTTGGTTATCACCCTTGCCGCATACGGGCTATGCGTAGAGCTGGCCAAATGTGCGGGTTTGAGCCGCCCGTTCGGGACCGGCTCGTACGGAAACCCAAAATTATTCGGCCCGAATCGGGCCGGTTCAAGCCCGAACAATTCGTTGAAATATACGAGCCAATTACGAATCCAATATTTGAAAACCGGAGACCGGACCGGCCCGCACAGGCCCACAGGTGTTGTTCACGCGCCATCTGATTTTCACAATGTAAAGCTGCAGGTTGCAGCCTCTCTGCTCCACTCCAACATTCTTCTACTTCTACACAGAGGAGGCTCTAACGAAATCAAGTGTGATAGCTCCGTCGCCACCATTGGACAACCATGATGCGGCGGAGAACGACGAGCAACTGTGTATATACAATATACAGTGTTGATTCTAAATAATCTTCTACTTAAAACTATTGTAGTAATTACTGATGTTGACTTCTTAAACTAAAACTGAAAAAAAAAAATTCAAAACGAAAATAGCTTCTGCAGACTCAACTCGTGAAGCCCGCACTCAACCCGCAAGGCCCGCACGGTTCAGACCACATGGCTCACGAGTCCAGTGTCGGTTACGAGTCCGTATCTGTCAGTTCGAACCCGGCCCGGCCCGATTCGTTCAACTTGCGTGTCGGTTCAGTGTTCGCTGTTCGCGTGTTCAACCCGTAATCAACCCGGCCCGGACCGCACGGCCCGCACTAGTGGCCACCTCTAGCTATGTGTCCTCATTTCGGGTATACACACACTTCGCAGGTCCTTAGGTACATATTGTACCGTCTCCTACGGTACCAGTAGTCTATCCAATACACGAAGTACTTGGATCCTACCCCTCCCCTGTCCTTTAGGAAATCCTATCATCTCTCGAGAACTCGAACCACATCGAAGTTTCCCCCAAGCGTTTTGCTTGTTGATAGTCATAGCTTTACTTTATATATATGTATGTACATCCGAAGATTTCGGAGGAAGTACTAGGGATGTGAGTTGACCGTTGTCAACAGATAATTAAATAAGGGGAAAAAGTTTCTCCTTGAAACTATATTCAAAATATTAAATAAGTCGGGATAATATTCTCCGACGATCTGAAATTATTCGAATGATCTTCGAAATCAGAAAGTAGTTTAAATCCGGTTCTATGATTTTTAAATCAATAATAAACCCTTTAATAATTAATAAATAATTAAATGATAATCGATAAAAATTTAAACCTCGAATGAGTTTACTCTCTAAAAGAATATTTAAAATAATCTTCCTCAACTAGTTTATGTCAACGTTGTTAATAATCTTTAATGATTAATCAGGTTTGAAATAAATAATTGTTGGGATATACTACTCCCATGATAAAAGAATAGGTACATAATATTTATTATTCGAACAATAAAGTATAGTTGAGGGAATATGATCGTTAGGAAATCGTTTTAATAAAAGTTCGAGGTATTTTTAATGTCTCGTAAGTGGACGTTGAGTCGCTTTAAAACGTACTACTATGGACTTATAACCGTCCTATAATATCACCGGAATGATTCCCAGGTTTTTATCTTAAATCCCGACCGACTCTCGGTCTTATATTATATGTCACGCTTATAGCGGAATAAACATTTCACGATATAAACTTATCGCACAACATCGCTACATTATGTGAAAATCCAACAACTACGTATCATGGCAAGCATGGTATTTATGCAATGATAGTAAAACAATCCTTTCACAACACAACACTAAAATGGAGTTGGGTTTGTAAACTTTCCTGGGTATCTCGAGGTGGAATATGCTCTAGGTTCCGCTCGGAAATCTATAACCACAAACACAATTCATTTCGTTAGGTCCCGTTCTAATTTACGGTGACTCGCACTCGTGTGCTACTTATTATGTACCCTCTCAACTTATACTACCATTATTATTCCTTTAAGTCATTATTCACATTATGGTCGCTTTATTTTTCTAAGTATCTTAGGTTCATTCTCATTATCGCCGTCGGCTCCGCTTATGGATTCTACGGTTTCTAATCGTGCGGTCTCGGCTCCGATATTTTTATTAAATTGAGAAATAATTATTTTTACTTGAAATTTTTATGGAAGTTAGGAAACTCAATATTTTACTCTCTGTAAAATTTTCATTATTTATGAACACTTTTAAGTCGATCCTTTATATTTTCAAAATTCGTAATTCGTAGCAGTTTTTGTTGTGTAAATCACTTTTAGTAAAACGACCATAACTTTTGATCCGTAAATCGGAATCAAGCGATTCAAGCGCCTAAAAGATCCTTTTAACATTTTCTATCATAATAAAGGGATATTTTAAAGAAACTATAGTTTACAACTTCGGGACTTTCTGCAAAAACTTAAAGTTACGATTTGTTGGTTTTAACGGAGTTACGTTTACGATCGAGGTTTCGTTTACGCCTTAATTCTTAACACAACCACCAACAATCATCATTTCATCATCAACACATAAAATCCTATCAAGAACATCATGTTCTTGAGGCAACAACAACCAACCTAAATCTACTTAACTTAAACATCAAGATTTCATCAATACCACTTCTTAAACTAGGTTTACTACCACATACTAAATGGATCTAAAAATGAATCTTAATTAAATTTGGGCCAAAGATATTTACCTTTCTTGAAAGCTTGAGATGTGTTCTTGAGGATGGTGGAGGTTGGAAGTGCTTGGTATAATTTTTGGAACCTAAAACCACCATTGAAATCAAGAAACCAAAGAGAGGTTATTATTCATACTATTCACTAGTGACTTTCTTGATTTTATTTCACCCATCAAACCTTGATAAAAAGAGATGAAAGAATTGTATTACCTTAGTTTAATTTCTAGGAAGCTTGGAAATTAATGGGATGATTTTACCATGGCTAGAACTTGAGTTTTGATTTTGGATTTCTTCCTTTTTCTTCAAGGGGCCGAATGGAAGCAATGTGAAGGGGGGGGTAGTTATGCTTGCTTCTCTTGGTTGCTTCTAGGAAATGGGGTGTGATATCTTCCACTTGATTTTTATTCTCCTAGGTTGAATCCTAGGTTTATTCTTGTTACAAATCTTGGGGACAAAATCCAAGTAGCTTGCTAGGTTACAAGCTTACGACATGGGTTAGCTTCCTTACACACTATTTTGCTAGCTAGCTTGATCATCCTATGGTTAGCTTACTATTTGATAAAATAACCATGGTTACTTTCCTACCATGGTTTAGTTAGTGCGTTACGCTTATTTAATCGTTTACGCGTTCGCTCAGTTGCTTAAATATTTTCGTAATACTTACTCGTAAATGATTCATGATGTAATTCCTTTCGTATTTATTCCTTATATTTTGAATTATCATACTTGAATATAAATCCGTAGGGTTTTAATCTTGTAATTATATTGTGATTCCCGTAATCCTCGGTGAGTCGTAAATACGGTCGTTTTTCAAAGTTCATTTTCTTCGAAAACTAATAACGTTTACATACACTCATTTGGTACGTATAATCATAATATCAACTCCGAAACTCATTTTCTCATGTACTACATAGTGTGGGCTCAAAAGTTTTTCCCGTCCGTCAGGGTTACTATTCATTAAACATTTTACAAGGTCTCAAAAATTCGAGTTATTACAGTCTTCCCCTCTAACAAGGATTCCGTCCCGGAATCAATTAGAAAATAAGTGGGGATATCTATTCCTCATTACGTCTTCAAGTTCCCAAGTTGACTCTTCGACATTTTGATTTCTCCATAAGATCCTGACCAGCTTCACAGTCTTGTTCCTCAGCACTTGTTCTTTTTGGTCCATTATCCTTACTGGCTGCTCGATGTAGGTCAGGTCTGGTTGTAAATCTACCTGCTCGTATTCTATTACATGTCGTGCATCTGCATGGTACTTCCTTAACATGGACACGTGGAATACGTTGTGCACTTGTTGCAAATTAGGAGGCAAGGCGAGCTCGTAAGCTAGAGGTCCTATTCTCCTCAAAATTTCAAAGGGTCTTATGAATCTGGGACTCAGCTTCCCTTTCTTCCCAAATCTCATCACTCCTTTCCACGGGGATACCTTCAATAGCACAGAATCTCCTACTTCATATTCCCTATCCTTCCTGGTCTGGTCGGCGTACTTCTTTTGTCTGTCCTGGGCTGCTACCAGTCTTTTCCTGATAAGTCCTACCATTTCCCTGGTCTTCTGGACTAACTCTGGTCCTAATATCTTATGTTTTCCAACTTCGTCCCAACACAGGGGAGAGCGACATCTTCTTCCGTAAAGAGCTTCATACGGGGGCATTCCTATGCTAGCGTGATAGCTATTGTTGTAAGTAAATTCGATCAGGGGTAAGTGGTCATCCCAATTTTCTCTGAAATCAATGGCACACACTCGTAGCATATCTTCTAGGGTCTGAATAGTCCTTTCGCTTTTTCCATCAGTCTGGGGGTCGGTACTCATGTTTAGTCTGGTGCCTACGCATTCCTGGAAGCTTCTCCAAAATCGGGAATTAAACCTTGGGTCTCTATCTGACACCATGGCTACAGGAACGCCGTGTCTAACTACAATTTCCTTCAAGTAAATATCCACCAGCTTGTCTACAGTGTATCTTTCGTTGATTGGTAGGAAGTGTGCGGACTTGGTCAATCTATCTATGATAACCCATATGGCATCGTGATTGGTCTTTGTCCTTGGTTAGCCTGTCATAAAATCCATGGCTATATGCTCCCATTTCCATTTCGGAATTTCCAGGGGCCGTAATAG
Source organism: Apium graveolens (assembly GCF_009905375.1). Lineage (NCBI taxonomy): Eukaryota > Viridiplantae > Streptophyta > Magnoliopsida > Apiales > Apiaceae > Apium > Apium graveolens. The sequence continues at coordinate 62,013,150 of NC_133648.1, read as the reverse complement.
TCCACTAGGTCGCTGATGTTCAGCCTTCACTCTCTGACATGTCAAGCACTTGCTGACCCACTCTGCTACTTCTCTCTTCATGTTAGGCCACCAATAATATTCCTTAAGGTCACGGTACATTTTCCTACTTCCTGGGTGGATTGAATATTTAGAGTTGTGCCCTTTGTGCAACAGCTCATCCTTTAACTCTTGCACGTTTGGAATCCAAATTCGGGACGCATACCTCATGATCCCTTTCTTGTCCTTCTCGCATCTCACTTCTTCACCGGTCAATGTTCCTCTTTCTTCGCTCATCTTCTTTTCCTGACATACTCGTATCTTTTCAGTCAGCTCTGGCACTAGCTTAATCTCAAATAATCCTTCCGTTCCCTTACCGGTCATTCTCACGTCAATTTCCATCTTCTCAAATTCTTTAATTAACTCTTCCGATGTCATTATCATCTTGAGTCTTTCCTTCCTACTAAGGGCGTCAGCCACCACATTGGCTTTACCCGGGTGATACAAAATTTCACGGTCGTAGTCTTTTATCAACTCTAACCATCTCCTCTGTCTCATGTTCAGTTCCTTCTGAGTGAAAATATATTTGAGGCTTTTATGGTCAGTGTAGATCTCACATTTCTCACCGTACAGGTAGTGTCTCCAAATTTTTAGGGCAAACACTATGGCTGCTAATTCTAGATCATGCGTAGGGTATCTGCTCTCATATTCCTTCAATTGTCGAGAGGCATACGCTATAACTTTGCCGTGCTGCATCAGTACACATCCTAATCCTTTAAGTGATGTGTCGCTGTATATCACAAACTCTCCCCTTCCATCGAGAAGAGCGAGCACTGGTACTGACACCGGCCTCCTTTTTAGCTCTTGAAAACTTTCCTCACATTTCTCTGTCCATACAAACTTTTCTGTCTTCCGGGTAAGTCTAGTCAGTGGACCGACTATCTTAGCAAAATCTTGCATGAATCTTCGATAATATCCTGCTAAACCCACAAAACTCCTAACCTCTGTTGGGGTAGTTGGTCTTTCCCAATTGGATACCGCCTCTATTTTGGCAGGGTCAACTAAAACTCCTTTGCTACTCACTACATGTCCTAAAAAATGAACTTCTCTCAACCAAAACTCGCACTTTGAGAACTTGGCATATAATTTCTCATTCCTCAAGATTTCTAAGACTATCCTCAAATGTTCTGCATGTTCTTGCTATGTCTTTGAGTAGATCAGAATATCATCTATAAAAACTATCACACATATATCCAGGTACTTTTTGAACACTCTGTTCATCAAATCTATAAAGGTTGCGGGTGCATTGGTTAACCCAAACGACATGACTAAGAACTCATAGTGCCTATACCTAGTGCGAAAAGTAGTCTTCGGTATATCTTCCGATTTGATTTTCAACTGGTGATATCCTGTTCTCAAATCTATTTTGGAAAAATGTATAGCTCCCTTGAGTTGGTTGAATAGGTCATCAATTGTAACGCCCCCAAATCCGGGATCAGGAATCTGGGTCGTCACGCCGTCCTTCACTCATGTGTATCCTAATATTGATTCAATAATCCAACAGACCCCAATCTCATACTCGCACACACAAGTTATAGCCTTAGAAATGACGTACAAAATGTAATCTTCTTTTATTACACTCAAATGTACTTTACAGGATCTCAAACAATTATTTATAACCTCTACATGAAGTTACAATAATTACGACTGATATCTTATATCTATCTGATACTCTAGCACACCTGAGACAAAGCTGCCAGGGATCCTCCCCATGACTGCAAGCGACTAAGTCCCACACCGACATACTGGTTATCTGTTGTGTTGTGTCATTTAAAAGAATGCAAGCGTGAGCTAAAATGCTCAGCATAATAATGTACAGTATGAAATGACTATATGATAAACTCAAGTAAAACGTCATATATGATAAATACGTTTTCTTCAAAAATAGTTTTCCTTGGTGATACACACCTTCTTATGAAAACAATCCTTTAGTGGATTTTATTAACCTGCGAATACCTTAATAGTAAACCTAGCACCTAGGCTTGGGTTACGGTATTGCATCACAATTCCAATTGGAAGAATAGGACACTCGTTGGAGCCACCGTATACGATGATCAATCATAATACGATAATAGTAACCTTTTCTACTAGTAGAAGGATGACACCTTCACGTCTCGGTTATCACCCTTGCCGCATACGGGCTATGTGTCCTCATTTCGGGTATACACACACTTCGCAGGTCCATAGGTACATATTGTACCGTCTCCTACGGTACCAGTAGTCTATCCAATACATGAAGTACTTGGATTCTACCCCTCCCTTGTCTTTTAGGAAATCCTATCATATCTCGAGAACTTGAACCACATCGAAGTTCCTCCAAGCGTTTTGCTTGTTGATAAGCATAACTTTACTTTATATATATATATGTACTTTCGAAAGTTTCGGAGGAAGTACTAAGGATGTGAGTTGACCGTTGTCAACTGATAATTAAATAAGGGGGAAAAGTTTCTCCTTGAAACCATATTCAAAATATTTTAAAATAAGTCGAGATAATATTCTCCGATGATCTGAAATTATTCGAATGATTTTCCGAAAATCAGAAAGTATTTTAAATCAGGTTATATGATTTTAAATCATAAATAAACCCTTTAATAAATAATAAATAATAAAATGATAATTGATAAATAATTAACCTCGAATGGTTTTACTCTCTAAAAGAATATTTAAAATAATGTTCCTCAACTAGTTTATGTCTACGTAATTAATAATCTTTAATGCTTAACCAGGTTTGAGATAAATATTCACCGGAGAATACTTCTCCCAAAATAAATGAATAGTAAATAGATATTTATTATCCGAACGATAAAGTATAGTTGAGGGAACGCGATCTTTGAAGATCGTTTTAATAAAAGTTCGATGTGTCTAGTGTTTCGTAAATGGACGTTGAGTCCCTTTAAAACGTACTACTATGGACTTATAACCGTCCTATAATATCACCGAGATGATTTCCAGGTTTATATATTTTATAAAACAAAACTGACCGACTCTCGGTCTTACGACTTATACATCACGCTCTACTATAGCGCTAATATTCTTAAATAAGCACCTCCGGAATACTTTCGGGTTTTCATCAATTTTAACTGACCGATCCTCGGTCTAAAATATATACACACAAAGCTACTCGCTAGCATTAACGTTCTCAATTATAAACTCCTTCGGGATACCTCCGGGTTTTTATAAGCTTACACCGACCGACTCTCGGTCTAAATATAACATTTCGAACTCGGTATGAACATATACTAGAAATTATCAACCATTTAGTAATGTAATACATCTCAAACTTCGTAAAACAGTTTAAAACAATCTCATGCATATATCACAATTTTGTAAAATATTCACAATACAACAGTTCTTAAAAGGTAGGGTTTGAAAACTTGCCTGGGTATCTCGAGGTGGAGGATGCTCTAGGTTCCGCTTGGAAATCTATAACCATAAACACAATTCGTTAAGTCCCGTTCTATTTTATGGCGACTCGCACTCACGCGCTACTTATTATGCACCTTCTCAACTTATACTACCCTTATTATTCCTTTAAGTCCTTATCCACATCATGGTCGCTTCGTTTTTATAAGTATCTTAGGTTCATTCTCATTATCGCTGTCGGCTCCGCTTATGGATTCTTACGGTTTTTACTCGCGCGATCTTGGCTCCGATATTTTTATAAAATTGAAAAATCATTATTTTAACTTGAAATTTTTATGACAATTAGGAAACTCAATATGTTACCCTATGTAAAAAATTTCATGATTTATGAACAATTTTAAGTCGATCCTTTATATTTTCAAAGTTCGTTATTTGTAGCAGTTTTTGTCGCGTAAATCACTTTTACTAAAACGACCATAACTTTTGATCCGTAAATCGGAATCAAGAGATTCAAGCGCCCAAACGATCCTTATAAAATTTCCTATTGTAATAAGTGTTATTTTTCAAGAAACTATAGTTTACAACTTTGGAACTTTCTGCAGAAACTTAAAGTTACGATTCGTTGGTTTTAACGGAGTTACGTTTACGATCGAGGTTTCGTTTATGCCCCAACTCTTAACACAACCACCAACAATCATCATTTCATAATCAACACACAAACTCCTCCCAAGAAAATAATGTTCTTGAGGCAACAACTATCAACCTTAAATCTACTTAACTTAAACTTTAAGATCTCAACGATACCACTTCTTAAACTAAGTTTTCTACCACATACTAAATGGATCTTAAAAATGAATCTTAAATAAAGTTGGGCCAAAGATTTTTACCTTTCTTGAAATCTTGAGATGTGTTCTTGAGGATGGTGGAGGCTTGGAAGTGCTTGGTATGATTTTTGGAACCTAAAACCACCATTGAAATCAAGAAACCAAAGAGAGGTTACTATTCATACTATTCACTAGTGAGTTTCTTGATTTTATTTCACCCATCAAACCTTGATAAAAAGAGATGAAAGAATTTTGTTAACTTAGTTTAATTTCTAGGAGGCTTGATAATTAATGGGATAATTTTACCATGGATAGATTTTGAGATTTGAAATTGAATTCCTCCTTTTTCTTCAAGGGGGCCGAATGGAAGAATGTGTCGGGGGGTATTTATACTAGCTTCAATTGGTTACTTAGCTTGGTTGCTTTGCTAGGTTCCTTCTAGGAAATGGGGTGGAAGATCTTGCACTTGATTTTTATTCTCCCAGGTTGAATCCTAGGTTTATTCTTGTTGCAAATTTTAGGGACAAATCTTTGTAGCTTGCTAGGTTACAAGCTAAACTACATGTGTTAGCTTCCTTAGCACACTATTTTGCTAGCTAGCTTGATCATCCTATGGTTAGCTCACTATTTGATGAAGTAATCATGGTTACTTTCTTACCATGGTTTAGTTAGTGCGTTACGTTTATTTAATCGTTTACGCGTTCGCTCGGTCGCTGAAACGTTTTCGTAATACTTATTCGTAAATTGTTCGCGACGTAATTCCTTTCGTATTTATTCCTTATATTTTTAATTATCATACTTGAATATAAATCCGTAGGGTTTTAATCTCATAATTATATCGTGATTCCCGTAATCCTCGATGATTCGTAAATATGGTCATTTTTCAAAGTTCGTTTTCTTCGAAAACTAATAGCGTTTACAAACACTCATTTGGTACGTATAATCGTAATATCAACTCCGAAACTCATTTTCTCATGCACTACATAGTGTGGGCTAAAAAGTTTTCCCCGTTCGTCAGGGTTACTATTCATTAAACATTTTACAAGGTCTCAAAAATTCAAGTTGTTATATTACTATTCATAAAGGTCTTTTACCGATGTCAAAAATTTGGGTTCTTACAGTCTTCCCCCCTTAAAAGGATTCCGTCCCGGAATCAGTTCAGAAACAGGTAGGGATATGCTTCTCGCATGACAACCTCGAGTTCTCACGTTGACCTTGCAGTATTTGATCTCTTCCTAAAATTTCCACTCATCCATCCAATATATTTCTGGGTACTCATCCTTGTAGTCTTATGACCTCATACGCTAAGTCTGGCTACGAGTTTATTAGCTCATTTTTAATCATATGTATGGTTTTGACGGTTAAATTTCCTAACCTCGATTCGTGGTACTTGTTACAAACTTGGTGAAGGGTTTTTAGCACATAAACGCAACGAAAATGTAAATTTAAATCTTAAAAAAACCGAAACCCTCGACAGGATCCATGCGAAAAATAATATTTAATTCGTAGTTCAGTATGTTTACCTTAAGAAGCTTTACGTTAATGGAAAGATGGAGGTCTTTAATAGCGATCCAAGAACGAGGAGCGGAGATCCCTAGCAGCTGCTCCTCAAGTGTGAAGCACTCCACCGGTATTCACCAAGAGATCAATGTAATGGAGGAGGAAGAGGTTGAGAGAATTAGTTGCCTCCCTCTTGTTCTACTTTAGAATTATGGTTAATTATTTGGGTTTAGGCAAATGGGTTTATAGTAGTATATTTATAGGCAAAATTTTCAGCTGAAAATTTTCCATAAGATATTATTATTTTTTAACCCTTTAATTGATTATTCTTATTAATCAATTAACTAATAATTAAAACACCTTTTAATCATATTAATAATATGATTAATTAATAAATTAATCATATTTATTCTATATCGTGAGGGATACTTCTCAGCATATCGCGACTATCCGGATAATACGAATTCACTGCTTAGAATACTAAGAACCTATTCAGTGAGTAGTTACCGTACAATCAATTCCTTATACCCTGTAATATCACGATTAAATACAAGGCATGGAACTTGTGTCAAGCCTATCTTATTTGATCATTTGCTTTCCCATTCACTATGCTTAGTTCTATTTAATGTATATTAGAAACTGCTTTCTAATTTCATTCACTCTAGCCAGAGATTCCTGAACTAGCATAAATGGATCAGCATTGAACATTCTCTTCCTTCACTGGAAGGGGTAGATCCTTTATTGATCATACACTATCTTCGTGTACAAATTCCTATACCCAGTAGAGCCCTTATAATTGTCCCTGGAGACTAAGAACTAAACCAAAGCATAGTTCAGTGTACACAAGATGACTATGATGACCTCAAGTCTAAGGATACTTGTACAACTATCACTATGTGAACAACTGCTGACACGTGAGTGAACTCCATCAGTTGTTCAGCTGTGTGAGTCATGTTCAATGAACTTATTCTATAATAAGCACCTAAATACTAGCTATAGTGTCACCATACAAATGTCTATGAGAACAGACATCCTTCATAATGAAGCAAGCATAGTATGTACCGATCTTTGCGGATTACTAATTACCAGTTAGTAATCCTACGACCAGGAAATATTTAAGTTTAGAGTTATCATCTTTTAGGTCTCATTATTATGATCTCATCATAATCCATAAAAAGCTTTACTCTAAACTACGGTATATCTTATTTAAACACTTAAATAGATAAAGCCCGCAATAAAACCAAAACAAGTCTTTTATTAATATCAATAAAATCAAAATAGATTACATAAAAGTTATTCCTAAATCATCATACATGATTGGACTTAGGACACATCTCTTTCAATCTCCCACTTGTACTAAAGCCAATCACTCTGGTATCTAATACCCATCTTGTCTTTATGACGATCAAAGTGACTTTGAGAAAGTGGCTTTGTGAGTGGGTCTGCTACATTGTTATGTGTGTCAACTCTCTTGACGTCTCCTCTTTTAATACAGTACAAGAAATGTTATCGCCTTCCACTAACCTTTTTGTAGACACATGGTTCATATATGTTTTTGATAAAACCAAACTCTTTGATTGTCTCATCAAAACGGATGTTCCAATTACGAGAAGCTTTCTTTAAACCATATATGGTTCACAGCCGTTTATACACTAGGTGTTCATTTCCCTTGGAAAGAAAACCCTCTGGCTGTGTCATATACACTTCCTCTTCAAGTTTCCCATTAAGGAAGGCCGTTTTCACGTCCATTTGCCAGATCTCGTAGTCTTAGTAAGCAGCAATCACAAGCAAAATCCGAATTGATTTTAACAGGGCTACAAGCAAAAAAGTTTTATCAAAGTCAATCCATTGCCTTTGTCTGAATCCTTTTTCCACGAGCCTGGCCTTATAGGTCTCCACCTGCCCATCTGCTCTAATCTTTCTTTTGTATACCCACTTGCACCCAATAGGCTTAACACCTTCAGGCGCCTCAACCAGAGTCCATACTTGGTTGGTATACATAGATTCCATTTCGGATTTCATGGCACTATGCCATTTCTCCGAGTCAACACTACTCATAGCCTCATTATAGGTCACAGGGTCGTCATCATCAATGATTGACAACTCATTGTCATTCTCAATGACAAGGCCATAATACCTCTCAGGTTGGCGAGACACTCTCCCTGACCTACGAATGGGCTGTTCCACAGAAGGTTGTTCAGTCGGAACAGGTGTTTCCACTTGATCCGTAGTAGTTTGTGCTTCTTGAACTTCATCAAGTTCAATTTTGCTCCCACTGTTTCCTTCAAGGATAAACTGCTTTCCCAAGAAGGTTGCATGTACGGAGACAAACACCCGATGATCGGTGTAAAAGTAATACCCTAAAGTCTCTTTAAGATATCCCACAAAATTACATTTTACAGATCGAGATTCCAGCTTATCTGGGTCAACTTTCTTGACATAAGCTGGACATCCCCAAATCTTAACGTGTTTAAGACTCGGTTTCCTTTCTTTCCATATCTCATATGGAGTTTGAGGAACAGATTTGGAAGGCACCTTATTCAGTAAATATGCTGAGGTTTCCAATATATAACCCCACAGGAATACTGGAAGATTAGCATAGCTCATCATGGACCGAACCATGTCTAACAAAGTTTGATTTCTCCTTTTAGATACCCCATTCAACTGTGGAGTATATGGAGGAGTCCACTGGGAGACTATACCATTTTCTTTGAGATAAACTAGAAACTCTCCATTTAAGTATTCACCACCTCGATCTGATCGAAGAGTTATAATACTATGTTTGGTTTGTTTCTCCACTTCATACTTATATTCTTTGAACTTTTCAAAGGCTTCAGACTTGTGTTTCATCAAATACACATATCTGAATCTAGATCGATCATCTATGAAAGCAATGAAGTATGAAAATCCACCCATGGCTTGCGTAGACATTGGTCCACATACATCTGTGTGTACCAATCCTAGCAAATCTGCAGCCCTCTCTCCATGTCCACTAAATGGAGATTTGGTCATTTTACCCAATAGACAAGACTCGCATGTAGGATATGATTCAAAATCAAAGGGGTCAAGTAACCCTTCCTTATGCAATGTCCGCAGTCTATTTTCACTAATATGACCAAGTCCGTAGTGCCACAAGAAAGTGAGATTTTCATCATCCCTTTTTCTTTTATTAGTATGTTCAATTTGTAGTAAATTATGCTCTATGTCACATACATACAGACCATTGTTTAAAATACCACTTCCATAAAGAACATTATCTCTAAGAATTGAACATTTATTATTCTGAATAACAAACGAAAATCTAGCCAAGTCTAACATGGAATAGAAATAATATTCCTCATAATCGAGGGAACAAAATAACAATTATTTAGAACAATAGTCTTGCCCGTAGGCATATGTAAATGAAATGATCCTACAGCTTCAGTAGCAACTCTTGCTCCATTTCCCATCCGTAGAATCACCTCCTCTTCTTCAAGAGTCCTACTTCTCCTTAGTCCCTGCAACGAATTGCAAATATGAGAACCACAGGCGGTATCTAATACCCAAGTAGAAATTTGACTTAGTGATATATTAACTTCGATCATGAACATACCTGAATCAGAAGCGGTAGTCTCACTACCCTTTTTCTTCTTCAATTCTGCAAGGTAAACCTTGCAGTTCCTTTTCCAGTGCCCCACCTTGTTACAGTGAAAGTAAACAACTTTGCTCTTGGGGTCTTCAGCTTTTGGTGGAACCGGCTTTTTCTCACCTACTTTCTTCTTCTTGGAAGGGTTCTTCTTCCTTTTCTTAGGATTGGAACCTTCACCAATTAGAAGAACAGAACTCTTCTTAGGGGGAAAATTCGATTCCGCAGTCTTCAACATGTTGTGGAGTTCAGGCAGACTGACATCCAGCTTATTCATGTGAAAGTTACAACAAACTGCGAGAACGAACTCATAAGTGATTGCAAGACCAAGTCTTGGCTCAGCTCCCCATCCATGGCAAAACCAAGTTGTCCAAGACGTTCAATCAAATTGATCATCTTAAGTACATGGTCATTTACAGATGATCCCTCAGACATCCTACAACCGAACAGTTCCTTCGATATCTCATATCGAGCTGTCCTCCCTGCCATATCATACAACTCTTGTAGATGCATAAGGATAGTGTGAGCATCCATATGCTCATGTTGCTTCTGTAGCTCAATGTTCATGAAGCTAGCATGATGCATTGAGCAACATTTGCATCATCTATCCACTTACGATACACAACATGTTCATCATTATGTGCATCGCTAGCAGATTCAGTAGGCTTAGGATAATCAAGCACATATTCCAGCTTCTCAACCCTGAGAACAATTCTCAAGTTTTGAAGCCAGTCAGCAAAATTAGGACCAGTCAACTTGTGAGCATCTTGTATACTCTGGAGTGATAGTGCAGAAGACATAACGAATATAGTAAATGTGTAAATGATGAACACATAACAACACTTAGCCAATATTCAATTTCATTTCAAGACACTATATGAATCGGGTCTTTATTCATAAGTGGCTCCCACTATTTATCTAATTTATACAACCCCTAAGTGAAAATTAAGCATTCATAATGCTAGTGGGAATAGGGATCCTACATTCCATCACACAACCTCGGCTGTCGAACGAAACGTCATGTGATGTTCAATAGGCAGACAACTCTTGTCAATTACATCTTATGTTATTCCCTAATAAAACTTTAGCCTCTTGAATAATTGAGTCACGGCTGTAGCACGACAAACTCAATATTCTAAGTCAAGTCTAACCTAACATTTCGTACAATTGAATCAGTCTCCAACGGCCCACGGCTGTAGCACGTAATGACCTTTAGATTCTAATTCAATGTACACATCTCTATGTAATAGAAAAGTATTTCTTATTTCGAAATTAAAGCCCTCGGCTGTAGCACGAAACGACAATGATTTAAAAATAAGAACCACTTTCTACCATGTTGGAAGGCTATGACCGACACAAGCCCGTTGTGTCATTGGCCAATTACTACTTGCTATTATTTAATATTAGAGGGATTATATTATATTACAATCATAATCATATTATAAAAAGATTCTTCCTTTTAAATTAAATATTTCAAATCAATAATCCATAATCAGATGATTCCCAGATCGGGGGGAGCATTGTCAAGAGGCGTCACTTAATACCCCTTTCTTACAGATAGAAATCTGCTTTTGACAGAATCATCCTTTCTCTCAATATTGAAAATTCATATTTAATTACGTGTTTCATAAACACAAGAATCTCATGATTGTATTCATAATATTATTGATAAGGCAAGAAACGATTCCTATTCTAGATTTTCTAGAGCACGCCTTATATTGATTTAAGTTCACCTAAATCTATCATCGCATGGTAAACATAGACATATATCTCATATATAAAATTAAATAAACAAGTAAATGTAAAGTACAATAAAGTAAATGTGTTTGGTTATCGCCCCATCCTATGTGATCTTTATCAAGCTCATGATAAAGATCAAGGTCAATCTAATATGGTGATGGAAATAAATACAACTACTTATTACATAAGTCTTCTTCTTTATTTAGACTTCTTGTATGCCTCGTCTTCTTCTTTGTATCACCTCCATTGGATATCCTTCTTGAGACTTCAATTACATTACATAGATTGAAAGTAAAACTAATCTAATGAACTTACAAGAATAACTCGAGTTACATTCGAGATTTATGATTACAAAGATTGACGACATGCAAGTCGTATTTAAAACCAAAACCAAAACCATTACACTAAGGTCGAAAGGCCATAACCATCCACCATGCTCATACAACACATAAAAGCATGTTAAAACACATAATCCGATCTTAACATATCATATTATCCATGATCTAATCATAAAAAAAAATGACAAAAATCAGAAAAATCAGAATCAAATCAAAAAAACAAGAATCACTATTTTTGGGCAGTAAACGACGTCAAACGCCTTACAGACGAGTCGCTGATAGCTTTTTCTATCAGTTTTGTTCAGACGCTCGTTTACCTATGGAATAGTGTATTCGTTTGCGTAAATCGGACACCAGACCCATATTTCAGCAAATCTGCAGCAGCCAATTCAGAATCCGTATCTAATATGATTCTCATAATTAGAACAAACATAATATATCAGTATATATACAGATTATATAATCATCTTATGATTATACAACTCACATGAATATCATATATTCAAAACCATACATATATAAGCATATTATATCAACATCAAATCATGGCGAATCACGTACATGCTCATATATCGAAAACAGTTAAACACATAAACGAATTAAAAACTTTTCGCAAGTAGCTCTGATGCCATTGAAGGGTCTTTAGCACATAAATACAACGAAAACGTAAATTTAATCTTAAAAAAATCGAAACCCTCCGCAGGATCCATGCGAAAAATAATATTTAATTCGTAGTTCAGTATGTTTACTTAAGAAGCTTTACGTTAATGGAAAGATGGAGGTCTTTAATAGCGATCCAAGAATGACGAGCGGAGATCCCTAGCAGCTGCTCCTCAAGTGTGAAGCACTCCACCGGTATCCACCAAGAGATCAATGTAATGGAGGAGGAAGAGGTTGAGAGAATTAGTTGCCTCCCTCTTGTTCTACTTTAGAATTAGGGTTAATTATTTGGGTTTAGGCAAATAGGGTTTATAATAGAATATTTATAGGCAAAATTTTCAGCTGAAAATTTTCCATAAAATATTATTATTATTAACCCTTTAATTGATTATTCTTATTAACCAATTAACTAATAATTAGAACACCTTTTAATCATTAATCCCTTTTCTAAACACTTTAGAAAAATAATTCTCTCACTTGATTTAATTTCCAAAATTAAATTCCTAATTAATAATATTAAGAACTTTTCTTAATTAATTTATAATTAATTAAATCTCATTTAATCAGTTATGTAATTTGCTAATTAATTATTTATTTCACAAATAAATAATTACCAGCCATTATTAATTAATTCCTCCACCATTAAATTATTCTCTTTTATGGTGTGACCCTGTAGGTTCAATATTAAGCCGATAACAGAAATAAATAATGATAAAACTATTTTATCATTATTTATATAAATTCTCTAATTTATTAAATATGATTAATTAATAAATTAATCATATTTATTCTACATCGTGAGGGATACTTCTGAGCATATCGCGACTATCCGGATAATATGAATTCACTGCTTAGAATACCAAGAACCTATTTAGTGAGTAGTTACCGTACAATCAATTCATTCTACCCTGCAATGTCACGATTAAATACAAGGTATGGAACTTGCGTCAAGCCTATCTTATTTAATCATTTGCTTTCCCATTCACTATGCTTAGTTCTATTTAATATAAATTAGAAACTCCTTTCTAATTTCATTCACTCTGGCCAGAGATTCCTGAACTAGCATAAGTGGATCAGCATTGAACATTCTCTGCCTTCACTGGAAGCGGTAGATCCTTTATTGATCATACACTATCTTCGTGTACAAATTCCTATACCTAATAGAGCCCTGATAATTGTCCTGGAGACTAAGAACTAAACCAAAGCATAGTTCAGTGTACATAAGATGACTATGATGACCTCAAGTCTAAGGATACTTGTACAACTATCACTATGTGAACAACTGCTGACACGTGAGTGAACTCCATCAGTTGTTCAGCTGTGTGAGTCATGTTCAGTGAACTTATTCTATAATAAGCACCTACATACTAGATATAGTGTTACCACACAAATGTCTATGAGAATAGACATCCTTCATAATGAAGCAAGCATAGTATGTACCGATCTTTGCGGATTACTAATTACCAGTTAGTAATCCTATGACCAGGAAATCTTTAAGTTTAGAGTTATCGTCTTTTAGGTCTCATTATTATGATCTCATCATAATCCATTAAAATCTTTACTCTAAACTATGGTATATCTTATTTAAACACTTAAAAAGATAAAGCCCGCAATAAAACCAAAATAAGTCTTTTATTAATATCAATGAAATCAAAACAGATTACATAAAAGTTATTCCTAAATCATCATACATGATTGGACTTAGGACACATCTCTTTCACTTGGTGACCGTTCGATGATGGTGCTAATTTATAAGTTAACTTTCTTAGTCCTTTAATCCTTTAACTGGTCCAATAAATCTTGGGTTCAACATTTCTTCCCCTTTCGAATCTCATCACTCCCTCCTCGGGAGGTATTCTCAACAATACTTGGTCCGCTACTTCGTACTTTCTGTCTTTATAGTTCTAGTCTGCATACCTCTATTATTCATCCTAGGCTGCCACTATCCGGGTTCCGATAAGTTCTAGGAATTCCTTCGGTCTGTTGACTCAATTATGGTCCAGTACCCTCCGCTTACCAATTTCTTCCCAACCTAAGAGAGAACGATTCTTTCTTCCGTACAAGCTTTATAGCCATTCCAATGCACGCATGATAACTCGTTATTGTCGATAATTCGATTAACGTCAATTAGTCATTTCATTTTCTATAAAATCTACCATATGGATGATTAGTGCATCTTGTTTAGAATTGTAATAACCCCCAAAATTTTCAACTTTTTGTAACCCTTATGAATAGTGATTTAGCTGAATGAGAAAACTTTTCATGCCACACTATGTAGGGGTTCTGTTATGGATATTCTGAGATTTTATTAGTACTCTACATGGTATATAAGTGTATGTAAAGATCGTCAGAATCCAATACCGAACACTTTGATTTTTCCCGGAAATCCATTAGATACGGAAAGAATTGAGTATAAGGTAACAGGATAAAAAGGATTTAAATTAAAGGATTATAAGAGAGGATCATAAAAGGAATATAATATATTGAGAAAGGTTAAGGGAACCTAAGTAATAAGATCCCGGGTATGATCCCTCAAACGATAAACGAAAACGAAAGTTAAGCGAACCGTATAACAGATCAGCGGTCATTAGGCAAACAATTAGGAAGTTAATCAAAGGGATTAGAGAGGATGATGTCACCCAACCAATGAGAAGAGGACAAGGAGGGGAAGATGACATCATAGCATGACATAAGCATGACATGGGAATGAAAGAGATGTGGTTGAAGTAGAACCACACAAAGTTAAGGCTAAAACGGTAATTAACCAAAACAAAAACAAAATTACATCCACCAAGCCAAACAAATCATTTCATCAAAACAAAAGAAATCTATTTCTCTTCAACAAAAGCTTGCTCTCGGCTTTTTACAATTTCAAAGGAAAGAATTTTCAAAATCCAAGATCCAAGCCTCCTAAATTGGTAAGATAATTCCCTAGTGTTCCTTATGCATAGATATGGCTATATTATGAGTTTAAGCATCCCATTCATTCTCTATCTTCTCCAATAAATCAATGAAGAAGACAATGAATAGTGATTTCAAGGTTTTTAACTTGATTTTTCTTGCTTTTCCTTTAAGATCCAAGCTTTCCTAAGACTCCTCAAGGCTTCCTAAGGCTTCCTAGCTACTCACACCACTTCAAGGAAGGTATATCATCTCCAAACCCTAGATTTAATTTATATATTAGGTTGATTTTGGTTGTTAGAGTAAAGAGTAGCTTGAAACTTGTTTGTTTAAGAGTTTGGGTTGGAATGGTGGAGATTGGAATGTTGAAATCTTATGATTTGATTAAAGAGTGTAGTATAGTTTAAATTCAAGTTTTAGGATTAAGTAAATTGATTATAATGAGTTGATTTGGGGCTGTTGTAAAGTAATATGGATGGAGTTTTGATTGGATTGTGAATTGGGGTTGAATTGTGGTTGTTTTGAATTGGTTTAAATTTGGGAAATCGCGTAAACATAGCCGTCGTAATGTCCGATTTACATTAGACTGCTTTTGTTCATAACATTTGGACCCGAGAACTCCCTGCTAGATTATAGCCATTGCCATGTTTAGATAGTTCATGTTACGAGCTTCGTTTTGATATGTAGTTCGTTTGATTCCGATGTACGGTTTAGGAGAAACGACCATTTTAAGTAACGACGTTTCGCGAACGAAACTTATCCCCTCGCCTTACTTTGAAACATAGGTTAAAGACCAAAAAGGGTTAATTAGTGTATGAAACAATTATGGTAAGAGTGTTAGGCAGTTGGTAAGACACTCGCGAAGGAATCGCCTTAAAACTCGTAATGGTTAAATTATTAAAAATGGTGGAGCCGAGGGTACTCGAGTGACTTAAGAGAATCAGTAAGCGCAAAACAAGCGTTAGAGTCTAAGTTAGTTAAAGTATAGATTTACAAGTGACTTTGGTTTAATTCCAACTTACTTGTTGTTTATAGGTTACCAAACTCGTCCCGAGCCTTTTATCACCCCCAGTCGCTCAGGCAAGTTTTCTACCCGTTATACTGTTGTTGTGATGTATACACTTGTATATGCATTATCTTGTAATAGATGCATGATGGTTATATTAGCAAATTGTTGCGATATATTGTAGCATGTGATGTGGTACATATGCATGCCTGTTTCGTATTCTTGCCATATATATCTGTTGGTTCAGTTGATAATACCTATGCTAGAGAATAGCGGTAATTTGCATATACCCTTAGTATAGGGACCCAAAGGTGAAAGCATTTTCTAAAACCAGGAGTCGAGGATCCCGAGTAGATTATATATATATATATTATATATATATATATATATGGTAATAGTTTTCAAAACTATTAATCGAATAAGGTTTATTCGATAACTTTATTTTATTAATGAATATTATCTTGAATATTCATTCGAGGACTTATGACTCCTTTATATTATTTATTGAATATTACTTGGATATTGATTTGAGGATGTATGACTCCTTTATTTTATTTAATGAATATTATTTATAATATTCATTCGAGGTATTATGACTCCGCTTATTATTTATTAATATTCTTTATTTATTAAAGAATAATGTTCGATAATCAAACTTACTTTTGATATTCAAATAAAGATATTACTTTCGTATAAGTATATCTTTGATTATTTACTATTCATTTCAAGTATAAGTTTTCCAACTTCTACCTCAATTACTCTTTATGGGAATATTATTTAAATAATAATATTCAGATATTTCTTTATATTGAGACTGATTTACTTTATTAAATCAGCATTATTCCAAACACTCTTTAAAGTGTTTTCAAGTCTTTAAAATGATTTTCAAAAGTTAGAGCGGATCCCAAAACTCATTTTTATATTTAAGATCTTCCTTTTAAAAAGGAGATTTAAATACTCGCTCAAAACCGGAGGGATCCGGCTCTGTGGTGTATTTTATATTTGCAACAAGGTTGTTGTCTTGATAAAAGAGTTTTTGATTACTTACCCAACACTCGGGAAGTAAAATTCTTGGAACAAGTTAATCCATTAACAGGCATCGCCTGGGAAATATCGGTGAGTTTTCCTTTCCAACTAGATACGACTTCTTGGTGGAGCCGTATCAACAAGTTTCTACTTGGGGAAAGTGGGGACGAACTTTACGTTTCAGAGTCATGGATTTCATCTGAACTAGGAGTGGCGTAAGTGGTCGAGTAGCGCCGGCCCAACCTTATTATATTGGCCCAAATGGCCTGGAAGTTCCGCTAAGGCGGTCCATTCCTTAGGAGTTCAGTGTTCGGTTGACAAGTAAATCCGACAGGTTCTCCTCTACATGTAGAAAATGGTGGGGTTGTACTACTACGACTGATCATCGTAAGTGGTCTTCCTGGCGCAGCAAACTCCCGTAATGAGTTCATCATCCATTTGGATAATTCTGCAACACTACCCGTAGCATTTCGATCGAAAGGCTACTAATGGGTGGTTGCCGAAGGATTGACAGGGTCAAACAGTTTTATTGGTGTATCCATTGAATGAAGTATCTCGTAACTTCATTTCTTTTCAAAATATTTCAAAGATCAAATATTTCCAAGTTTTATTTGTGGTCTCATCTATGGGATGACCTCTTGAATCTTATTATACTTGGAACAGTAGTAGTTCTAGTAGATTCTAAAATGGTATAAGTGTAGCGAAGTAATTGGTAACTTCATCTTCTTTTAAAACTTATACCCAGTAAGTAATTACCTTATACATGATAAAAGATTCTAGTAAGTATCCATTTAGATACTTGTATTATTGTTATTACTATATATTATCTTGAGAGCTGTAAGGCTCACTCTTGCTTTATTTCTTCATCACACAGCAACAATTAGGAAAGATGGCCAGACTCCAGCAGACCCAGTGCGAGCGCGTGGGAAGCGTCCCGCGTCTTCCCGTTGATGTTGTAGCTGCTATAGCTGCAGAGGTAGATCTATTGATAGATCAGGCATTCTACTTTTGAGAATCAATTATATATAATTATAACTTGTGGCAGATAATGGCAATTAACTGTAAATTTATCAAGTAATCATTTTGGGTTGTAATAACTTTTAATTGTGGATTCAAGGACTTGTACTTATTTCAATTTCATCTCTGAGACTATACCGAGTTGTGGTGTGTGTTAGTGTGGGGTCACAACATAAGGTTATTTATTAATTAAGTGAAGTGATATTGTGGAAAGAAAGACCGTGACGACCCGGATCCCTGACCCCGGATCTTAGGGTGTTACAGAAATGGTATCAGAGCTAAGCGTTATAAACCTCAGAGATGATGCGACGATATAATAATAAACTCACAAAGATAATAAGAACTCTTGCCAAGTTCATGGTCGGACTACTTAAAGTAGTGCTGACAGTTAAAACCCTTACGGGAACCCTTATAAGTATCATGATAGTAACTTAGCTCGTTTAATGTGTAGGCGCCTGAGATAGAGGACCCTGAGATGTTCGAGCGTGAGCATGATGAGGCACTGCTAGATGTTGAGGATCAGGAGGAGCCTGAGATGGAGGAGGATGAGGAGGACCCCTCAGAGGAGTCAGAGACGGAGGTCATTGCTATTTCAGATAAGGAGGACCCCTCAGAGGAGTCAGAGACAGAGGTCATTGCTATTCCAGATGAGGAGGACCCGGATGAGGTCCCAGTAGCTGAGGAGCGTGTAGGACCTATGGTAGTGTATGCTGGTACCCCTTTACCCACACTTCCGGTGGTTAGAGCTCCTACCCCTCCACCACTATCTTGGATCCCTTATGATGACAGCTCAGAGACCCATACTTCCGAGCCTAGGCAGACTGAGGAGGCACCCCCAGCGGCTCCGGATTCACCACCTCTTGACCTTGCCCACAGGCAGTCTTCGTTAGCCCACGACTATGTTCAGGATGTACTGAGGACCCGAGTGGCTGTTGCCGAGGCCCGACTGGATGAGGCCAGGAGGGAGTTGGATGTGGAGAGGGCGGGTAGGCGTACCCGAGCTTATGAGACTAGGGCTTCTATACCCCGATCCTTGAGGAGGGAGCTTACGGGGATAGAGCTCACGTCCCAAGCGAGGCTCAGATCGCTCCAGGGGGACAGGCATGGTAGGATCTCCAGGCGGCAGGCCGACTATATCTTCCGTCGTGCGATGGGAAGGGTATGAGAGCTGACCCGCTCCGGTGTGTGAATCAGGATTGACGATGGAATAGTCTAGTTGTCTAGTTAGCCGAGGCCTTAGTAAGAGCCAATTTTCCGGGATAGTTGACTTGTATATAGCATCCCTTTTTCTGACTAGACAGATAGACTTTTGTGTATCACTTTTGGGCTGTAGCACTGTTGTACTTTTGACCAGATCAAACTATGTATTTCTCGCATTATGTATATATTTGTTTCCTTTCGGTCCAGTTCCTTAGTGATGAGATCACTATTTTTATCATTATTATTACTGCACTTCTTATTAGAACTGTCATAAAATAATAAAATTGCGAGATACATTCTCCCCATTATAAAATTGTGCAAGACACAATGTTGTGTTTGATTGTGACCTAACGTTGAATTTCCCAATAATATTTTTTATTATCAGTATCATGCCGCCAAGAAAGATTGGAACTAGGGCGAACCCTGGATCTGAGGACCAGGGAAGCCATAACCAGGATGATAGGAACCAGGAACACAGTGAAGAGGAAGACGAGGATTATATGGAACAGGATGACTCCCTGTATGAAGAGGAAGAGGAAACATATGACGTTGAGGGATTTGAGATAGAGGCTGAAGAAGGAGAAACTGAGGTTGAGCAACCAGTACCAAACCCAGGCATGGATCCCATAGGCTAGTTCATGCAACTCCTAAGGCAGAACTTGGAACGTCAACCTAACCCACCCCCTCAAGGAAATAACAATGTTGTGGCAAACTCTTTCAGGGCTTTTAAGTCCCTTAAGCCCCCTGAGTTCCACGGATCAGCCGACCCAGTTGAGGCAAGGGCATGGTTAAAGGAAATGGAGAAATCCTTTGAGATTCTGAGTATCGATGAGGCACAGAAGACTGTATTTGCTACCTACCTTCTGAAAGGAGAGGCTAACTACTGGTGGGAGGCCAAGAAAAACATGGAGACAGATGCTATTATAACCTGGGAGAGATTCAGTCAGTTGTTTCTGGGAAAGTATTTCCCGAGGTTTATGGAAAACCAGATGGAGCTCAATTTCTTGGAGCTAAAGCAGAATAACTTGTCTGTAGCAGAGTACGAAGCGAAATTTACTGAGTTATCAAGGTTTGTGCCGGAGTTTGTGAGCACCGAGGAAAAGAAAGCTAGGAGGTTTCAGCAGGGTCTGAAACCGTGGATTCAGAATAGGGTGGCAATCCTTGAGCTTACGGATTATGTCACTATGGTGCAAAAGGCAACGATTGTAGAAGCCGGAAGTGAACAGATGCAGAAGGAAAGGGAGAAGAAGGGAATAAAGAGGAAAAGTATGAGCATGGGTGGAGGTTCCACAGGAAGGAGCTTCCCAACTAGATTTAATCGAGGAGCAGTGTCCCTACCGGGAAAGAACACTGGGTTTAAGCGGCCAATGAGCGTGAGTGTGAGCCAGAGCGGCCAGAAGTCAAGAATGTCCTATTCCAACCAGTCTCGACCCCCATTGCCAGCTTGTAACACTTGTGGAAGGATGCACACTGGGGAGTGTAAAGGAAAGCCAGTAACCTGCTTTAAGTGCGGTCGGGAAGGTCACTATTCTCACATATGCCCTTCATCAGCCCCTGCCGTCATTCCAACCACCACTTGTCATCAGTGTGGACGCCCGTGTCATTGGAAGAGGGAATGCCCAATGAACAAACCAGCAGCTTCAGGAGCCAGCAGGGCTGCCTCCAATAAGCCACCTACTGCGAGGACTTTCAACCTGACAGTCCAGGATGCTATGAAAGACTCAGATGTGATAGCAGGTACCCTTTCTCTAAATTCAGTCAGTACAAACGTTTTATTTGATTCGGGAGCAACTAAATCTTTTATATCAAGGGACTTTGCGTGTAAATTAAGACTTAAAGTTGAACCCTTGATAGAACCCTTACAAGTAGAAATAGCCAATCATGAAATTATTCCTGTTAACCAGATTCACCCAGCCTGTGAGATAGGCATAGGGGAACAATCTTTTAGTGTTGATCTGATCCCTTTTAAATTAGGGGAGTTTGATGTAATTTTGGGAATGGACTGGCTATCTAGCAATGATGCTCAGATAGACTATAAAGGGAAGAAAGTTAAGTTAAATATCCCAGGGCAGAAAGAAGTTATATTTAGAGGAAAGAGGCAGACGCAGAAATTTTTGACTATGGCCCAGGCCAGAAGGATGCTACGAAAATGAAATGAGGCCTACCTAGCCTATGTGGTGGACACGCAGAAGGAGGTGCCCAACTTACAAGATATTCCAGTAGTCAACGAATTTGAAGATGTATTCCCACAAGAACTTCCGGGATTACCACCCGATAGAGTGATTGAATTTGCTATTGAATTGGCTCCCGGGACGGCGCCAGTTTCAAAAGCACCTTACCGGTTAGAATCAGAACAAGTGATTGCTGAGATTCGCGCAAGTCGAAGCCCCAAAAGGAGAATTAGGAATTTTTCTGCCCTGAACAAATGAAATTTATTTTTAAAAATTGGATTCCTCACAAAAAAAGAGTTTGTATCGAATTTAGAAATGAAGGAATTAGCTATCCAATTGCAGGAACTCTTGGATAAGGGTATGA
Organism: Apium graveolens; assembly: GCF_009905375.1. Lineage (NCBI taxonomy): Eukaryota > Viridiplantae > Streptophyta > Magnoliopsida > Apiales > Apiaceae > Apium > Apium graveolens. The sequence continues at coordinate 61,991,358 of NC_133648.1, read as the reverse complement.
TAAGACCCAGTGTGTCTCCGTGGGGAGCACCAGTTTTATTTGTTAAGAAGAAAGATGGGAGCATGAGGCCGTGCATCGACTATCGAGAGTTGAACAAGCTAACCATAAAGAACAGGTACCTATTACCTAGAATAGATGATCTGTTCGACCAGCTAAAGGATGCTGTTTATTTTTCCAAGATTGACCTGAGAACTGGATATCACCAACTAAATATTAAACCTGAAGGTGTTTCCAAGACAGCGTTCCGTACCAGGTATGGGCATTATGAGTTCTTGGTAATGTCCTTTGGATTAACCAACGCCCCAGCGGCTTTCATGGATTTAATGAATAGAGTATTTAAGAAGTACTTGGACAAGTGTGTGATAGTTTTTATCGATGATATTTTGATCTACTCCAGGACTGAGGCAGAACATGCAGAGCATTTGAGGATAGCTCTAGGAATACTCAGAGGGGAGCAGTTGTATGCCAAATTCTCGAAGTGTGAATTCTGGCGGAATGAAGTACAGTTTTTAGGACATGTGATCAATAAAGAAGGAGTATTGGTTGACCCCTCCAAGATAGAGGCGGTCTCAAATTGGGAAAGGCCAACCACACCCACAGAGGTAAGGAGTTTCATAGGATTGGCCGGCTACTATCGTAGATTTGTACAGGACTTTGCGAAGATCGCAGCCCCTTTGACACGACTTACTCGTAAGACAGAGAAGTTTGAATGGACGGAGAAATGCGAGAACAGTTTTCAGGAATTAAAGAAAAGGTTGGTAACGGCCCCGGTGTTGGCATTGTCGGATGGAAAAGGAGATTTTGTGATATATAGTGATGCGTCGCACAAAGGATTAGGGTGTGAGCTTATGCAGCACGGTAAAGTGATTGCGTATGCATCGAGACAACTGAAGGAATACGAGATTAGATATCCTACTCATGACCTTGAGCTCACGGCAATAGTATTTGCCTTAAAAATTTGGAGGCACTACTTGTATGGAGAGAAGTGCGAGATTTTCACGGACCATAAGAGCCTCAAGTACATATTTACGCAGAAAGAGCTCAACATGGGCCAGAGGAGATGGTTAGAACTAATCAAGGACTATGATTGTGAGATTCTCTATCATCCGGGGAAAACCAATATGGTGGCTGACGCCCTTAGTAGAAAGGAAAGACTCAGAATGATAACGACTTCGGAAGAATTGATAAGGGATTTTGAGAGAATGAAAATAGAAGTAAAGGTAACCGGAACCAGAACTGAAAAGCTTTTTGAGATCTCAATGCAGCCAGAGTTATTGGAAAAGATCGGATTGTGCCAAGAGAAAATAATGAATGAAGGCAGAAAGTCAATGACTGGAGAGGAGATCCATACTGAGAAAGATGATAAAGGGATAATGAGGTACTCCTACCGGATTTGGGTTCCGAACGTTCAAGAGCTTAAAGATGAGATTTTGTATGAAAGCCATAGTTCAAGGTATTCCATTCACCCGGGAAGTACCAAGATGTATAGGGATTTGAAGGAATATTACTGGTGGCCCAACCTGAAGAGGGATGTAGCAGAATGGGTAAGTAAATGTTTGACTTGCCAAAGAGTAAAGGCAGAGCACCAGAGACCCAATGGACTTTTACGACCCCTGGAGATTCCCGAATGGAAATGGAAACAGATAGCGATGGATTTTGTTGTAGGCTTGCCAAGGACGAAAGCCAATCATGACGCCATATGGGTAATTATAGACCGACTGACAAAGTCAGCCCATTTCATTCCTATCAATGAGAGATACACAGTCGATAGACTGGTGGACATTTACCTTAAGGAAATAGTGACACGACAAGGAGTCCCAGCGTCCATTGTCTCAGACCGAGACCCCAGGTTCAACTCCAGATTTTGGAGGAGCTTTCAAGAATGTGCGGGGACCAAGTTAAATATAAGTACCGCGTACCATCCCCAGACGGATGGGCAGAGTGAAAGGACCATCCAGATACTAGAGGATATGTTGAGAGTCTGTGCAATAGACCTTAAAGGAAGTTGGGATGATCACTTGCCGTTGATCGAGTTTTCTTATAACAATAGCTTTCATGCTAGCATCGGAATGCCGCCTTATGAGGCCCTGTAAGGAAGAAGGTGTTGATCTCCCTTATACTGGGATGAAGTAGGAGAGCGGAAGGTGCTCGGACCTGAAGTGGTCCAAAGAACCAAAGACATAGTGGATCTTATCAGAGGACGGCTTGTAGCAGCCCAAGACAGACAGAAGAAATATGCAGACCTAGCCCGAAAGGACAAGGAATATGAAGTCGGGGACTTAGTACTGCTAAAGGTATCCCCTTGGAAGGGATTAATGAGGTTCGAAAAGAAAGGAAAACTAAGCCCAAGGTACATTGGACCTTTTGAGATATTAAGACGGATTGGAAAGTTAGCTTACGAGCTAGCCTTACCCCCTAACTTGCAACAAGTTCATAATGTGTTCCATGTGTCAATGCTAAGGAAGTATCATCGGGATGCCAGACACATAGTGGAGTATGAGCAGGTGGATATGCAACCAGATCTGACTTACGTGGAGAAGCCAGTAAGGATTATAGATAAGAAGGAGCAGGTGCTTCGGAACAAAGTGATCAAGCTAGTCAGAGTACTATGGCAGAATCATAATGTAGAAGAATCAACTTGGGAACTAGAGAACGCAATGCTAGAAAAGTACCCCCATTTGTTTTCTATTTGATTCCGGGACGGAATCCTTTTAAGGAGGGGAGACTGTAATAACCCCCAAAATTTTCAACTTTTTGTAACCCTTATGAATAGTGTTTTAGCTGAATGAGAAAACTTTTCATGCCACACTATGTAGGGGTTCTGTTATGGATATTCTGAGATTTTATTAGTACTCTACATGGTATATAAGTGTATGTAAAGATCGTCAGAATCCAATACCGAACACTTTGATTTTTCTCGGAAATCCATTAGATACGGAAAGAATTGAGTATAAGGTAACAGGATAAAAAGGATTTAAATTAAAGGATTATAAGAGAGGATCATAAAAGGAATATAATATATTGAGAATGGTTAAGGGAACCTAAGTAATAAGATCCCGGGTATGATCCCTCAAACGATAAACGAAAATGAAAGTTAAGCGAACTGTATAACAGATCAGCGGTCATTAGGCAAACAATTAGGAAGTTAATCAAAGGGATTAGAGAGGATGATGTCACCCAACCAATGAGAAGAGGACAAGGAGGGGAAGATGACATCATAGCATGACATAAGCATGACATGGGAAGGAAGGAGATGTGGTTGAAGTAGAACCACACAAAGTTAAGGCTAAAAAGGTAATTAACCAAAACAAAAACAAAATTACATCCACCAAGCCAAACAAATCATTTCATCAAAACAAAAGAAGTCTATTTCTCTTCAACAAAAGCTTGCTCTCGGCTTTTTACAATTTCAAAGGAAAGAATTTTCAAAATCCAAGATCCAAGCCTCCTAAATTGGTAAGATAATTCCCTAGTGTTCCTTATGCATAGATATGGCTATATTATGAGTTTAAGCATCCCATTCATTCTCTATCTTCTCCAATAAATCAATGAAGAAGACAATGAATAGTGATTTCAAGGTTTTTAACTTGATTTTTCTTGCTTTTCCTTTAAGGTCCAAGCTTTCCTAAGACTCCTCAAGGCTTCCTAAGGCTTCCTAGCTACTCACACCACTTCAAGGAAGGTATATCATCTCCAAACCCTATCTTTAATTTGTATATTAGGTTGATTTTGGTTGTTAGAGTAAAGAGTAGCTTGAAACTTGTTTGTTTAAGAGTTTGGGTTGGAATGGTGGAGATTGGAATGTTGAAATCTTATGATTTGATTAAAGAGTGTAGTATAGTTTAAATTCAAGTTTTAGGATTAAGTAAATTGATTATAATGAGTTGATTTGGGGCTGATGTAAAGTAATATGGATGGAGTTTTGATTGGATTGTGAATTGGGGTTGAATTGTGGTTGTTTTGAATTGGTTTAAATTTGGGAAATCGCGTAAACATAGCCGTCGTAATGTCCAATTTACTTTAGACTGCTTTTGTTTATAACATTTGGACCCGAGAACTCCCTGCTAGATTATTACCATTTCCATGTTTAGATATTTCATGTTACGAGCTTCGTTTTGATATGTAGTTCGTTTGATTCCGATTTACGGTTTAGGAGAAACGACCGTTTTAAGTAACGGCGTTTCGCGAACAAAACTTTTCCCCTCGCCTTACTTTGAAACATAGGTTAAAGACCAAAATGGGTTAATTAGTGTATGAACCAATTATGGTAATAGTGTTAGGCAGTTGGTAAGACACTCGCGAAGGAATCGCCTTAAAACACGTAATGGTTAAATTATTAAAAATGGTGGAGCCGAGGGTACTCGAGTGACTTAAGAGAATCAGTAAGCGCAAAACAAGCGTTAGAGTCTAAGTTAGTTAAAGTATAGATTTACAAGTGACTTTGGTTTAATTCCAAATTACTTGTTGTTTATAGGTTACCAGACTCGTCCCGAGCCTTTTATCACCCCCAGTCGCTCAGGCAAGTTTTCTACCCGTTGTACTGTTGTTGTGATGTATACACTTGTATATGCATTATCTTGTAATAGATGCATGATGGTTATATTAGCAAATTCTTGCGATATATTGTAGCATGTGATATAGTACATATGCATGCCTGTTTCGTATTCTTGCCATATATATCTGTTGGTTCAATTGATAATACCTATGCTAGAGAATAGCGGTAATTTGCATATACCCTTAGTATAGGGACCCAAAGGTGAAAACATTTTCTAAAACCGGGAGTCGAGGATCCCGAGTAGATTTTATATATATATATAAATTTTATATATATATGGTAATAGTTTTCAAAACTATTAATCGGATAAGGTTTATTCGATAACTTTATTTTATTAATGAATATTATCTTGAATATTCATTCGAGGACTTATGACTCCTTTATATTATTTATTGAATAATATTTGGATATTCATTTGAGGATGTATGACTCCTTTATTTTATTTAATGAATATTATTTATAATATTCATTCAAGGTATTATGACTCCGCTTATTATTTATTAATATTCTTTATTTATTAAAGAATAATGTTCGATAATCAAACTTACTTTTGATATTCAAATAAAGATATTACTTTCGTATAAGTATATCTTTGATTATTTACTATTCATTTCAAGTATAAGTTTTCCAACTTCTACCTCAATTACTCTTTATGGGAATATTATTTAATATTCAGATATTTCTTTATATTGAGACTGATTTACTTTATTAAATCAGCATTATTCCAAACACTCTTTAAAGTGTTTTCAAGTCTTTAAAACGATTTTCAAAAGTTAGAGCGGATCCCAAAACTCATTTTTATATTTAAGATCTTCCTTTTAAAAAGGGGATTTAAATACTCGCTCAAAACCGGAGGGATCCGGCTCTGTGGTGTATTTTATATTCGCAACAAGGTTGTTGGCTTGATAAAAGAGTTTTTAATTACTTACCCAGCACTCGGGAAGTAAAATTCTTGGAACAAGTTAGTCCATTAACATGCATCGCCTGGGAAATATCGGTGAGTTTTCCTTTCCAACTAGATACGACTTCTTGGTGGAGCCGTATCAACAAGTTTTTACTTGGGGAAAGTGGGGACGAGCTTTACGTTTCAGAGTCATGGATTTCATCTGAACTAGGAGTGGCGTAAGTGGTCGAGTAGCGCCGGCCCAGCCTTATTATATTGGCCCAAATGGCCTGGAAGTTCCGCTAAGGCGGTCCATTCCTTAGGAGTTCAGTGTTCGGTTGACAAGTAAATCCGATAGGTTCTCCTCTACATGTAGAAAATGGTGGGGTTGTACTACTACAACTGATCATCATAAGTGGTCTTCCTGGCGCGGCAAACTCCCGTAATGAGTTCATCATCCATATGGATAATTCTGCAACACTACCCGTAGCATTTCGATCGAAAGGCTACTAATGGGTGGTTGCCGAAGCATTGACAGGGTCAAACAGTTTTATTAGTGTATCTATTGAATGAAGTATCTCGTAACTTCATTTTTTTTCAAAATATTTCAAAGATCAAATATTTCCAAGTTTTATTTGTGGTCTCATCTATGGGATGACCTCTTGAATCTTATTATACTTGGAACAGTAGTAGTTCTAGTAGATTCTAAAATGGTATAAGTGTAGCGAAGTAATTGGTAACTTCATCTTCTTTTAAAACTTATACTCAGTAAGTAATTACCTTACACATGATAAAAGATTCTAGTAAGTATCCATTTAGATACTTGTATTATTGTTATCACTATATATTATCTTGCGAGCTGTAAGGCTCACTCTTGCTTTATTTCTTCATCACACAACAACAGTTAGGAAAGATGGCCAGACTCCAGCAGACCCAGCGCAAGCGCGTGGGAAGCGTCCTCCGTCTTCCCATTGATGTTGTAGCTGCTATAGCTGCAGAGGTAGATCTATTGATAGATCAGGCATTCTACTTTTGAGAATCAATTATGTATAATTATAACTTGTGGCAGATAATGGCAATTAACTGTAAATTTATCAAGTAATCATTTTGGGTTGTAATAACTTTTAATTGTGGATTCAAGGACTTGTACTTATTTTAATTTCATCTCTGAGACTATAACGGGTTGTGGTGTGTGTTAGTGTGGGGTCACAACATAAGGTTATTTATTAATTAAGTGAAGTGATATTGTGGAAAGAAAGACCGTGACGACCCGGATCCCTGACCCCGGATCTAGGGGTGTTACAAGAATCATCCTTCAACTTATTCGTTTCCCCCTACATCGCTCCTACTAGTGCTAGAGTTTCATTCCTTAATGTTTTCCCATTTTGGTGCATCCTCTATGTCGATTAAGTCATATAAGAAGTTCTCGTCACATTTCTACACGCTCGTCTCCTGCTACACGCTTAGCGCCAGATTTAACATTTCTTCCCATAGTAACGTAGTGCACATCCTCGTCCTGTTTTCAACTTGAAGGAAGCACCATTTCAAACGCAATTGATTGATACATTTTAGGATCGTGGAACGTTCAGCTTTCATCATCGGTCGGACTTCTTTAATCATTCCCTGTATAATTTCTGTAGTACTACGATACCTTCTGGGTCATACTTGTTATTCTCGCTAGCGCCTTAGACGTATTCACGTTTATTGGTATCTGCTACCAGTGGTCTTATAGGGCGTGTACGATCTTCTTTGCCTTTTATCAGTTTCTGACAATGACATCTTTCATTCTTTCACGTTGCCCTTCGTAAGGGATATCGGCGGCTATTTTTTTCGTATGCTAGCGTGGTAAGTACATATACACGAATTATCTGTCAACAATAGGCGATTCCCCAAACCTTTCCAAATAAAAGGTAAGCCGCTAGACGTATCTCCTATGATCAGGGTAGTCCTTTCGTTCTACTTGTCGATTTGAGAATTCTAAGTCGTGCCTCTGTCCGTCCTTTTTCGCAAAATATCTTGGGAAATAGTCCCGTTAATTCAATTTTGGGTCCTTGCGTGGCGCAGTCGACACAGGGTCTCTCTGTCCCAATTATCTCTTCCGCGTTCATATCAATTTTGTAGAGTGGACATCTATCATTTGCATAATAAAGTAAGCGGTCTTATTTAATCTATCACTCAAAATCCTCAAATAAGCGGTCTTATTTAATCTATCACTCAAAATCCTCAAATAGCACGACGGCTAACTTGGTTCTTGATAATCCTCCTTCAAAATTTATTATAATTAACTCTTAACCCTATTTGGGTCATCTACAAGTCGTAATCGCCAAAATTTTAACCCTCTCCTTTCCATTTTCATTTTCCAATATGTCGAATACTTACTTACCTACTCGATGACATCCCCTTTCATATCCTGTCACGACTAATATCCGTTTACATTTTTAGGCATCTTTAAGTCTTCTTGTTAAGTAATAAAGCGTTCTTTTCATGCGATCCTTCTCATCAGTTATTCTGAGATTTGTTATCCTCAATATATCTTTTCCTACTTAAAGTGTCGGCCACCACATTGGCCTTTCCTTGAGGATAATAGATTTCTCAATCATGGCCTTTGATCAATTTGACTATAGCCTCTATCTCGTGTTCAGTGTAAAAAACAAATTCCAAAATTTTCTCATAAGTAAACTCCTTGTCCCTTTTAGTCTGAACCTTATCGCAATTATTCTAGATTATTATTAGAAAGCCTTATGTCATGGTCCTTAAGCTGCGTAGACATTTCATTAGACTTCACGCAATATCCTATTTTTATTGTCGAGTAATTCTAGCACGGGATTACTACTAACTTTGCCTTCAATTCTTGAAAATCTTATTCCCCAAATTCATACATGCTTGGTATTTCCTGAATTTATTAGCACCTTTCCCGATTATGTTTCATAGAAGTGTACCTCACTAATCACGTCATATCCCTATTTTCGTTCTTCTATAACCATATTAAAGATACTTATGATAATAACTAAACACGGTATTCTTCTTTTTTTAAAACAACTTACTCCTCACGATGCTCCGATTGCACCATCATAGCACTGGGGTTTCAGTCTCATATTACAACAATCGATTCTCAACTATACCTCTCTTTATTGGGAAGGCAATTAGCCTTGGAAAAAGATTTTCACGATATCGATGAAATTTAGACAGTCTTAACAAGGTTTCAAAATCTAACATCTGAACAAATAATGAGCTCTGAATAAAAGAGTCACAACACTCAGAAGTTTTATAACTTGGAAGGAAGAATATAACAAGGATTATCCTTCCATGTCCTTAGAATTCTATATTAATATTATGGAGAATATCCATTGAAAGCAATGATTGCTGAATAATAACATCATACGAATGATACATGTAAGATATTCCCATTAAAAGAATACTTTTTTTCTCGAATAATGAAAGAAATATCGAATGACATCCTCAACCAAAGGTTAACCATTGAGGTCTCCAAGAGGTGCTATTTTGAAAGAAGGAATTTTATCCAATGATTAATAAATAAGGAAATATATTGTTCTTCAATCACTTTGTAATTTTAATTGGATATTCGTTATACAAACGAAAGAATAAAATATTTCATGAACAAAATATTTCATAAAACTGAATATGAATTCTCGTTTGAGTGGGCGACCTAGTTAGGTCTCAATTAAATCATTCTTTGAAAATTAAATCTGGCATATATAATGCACTATAGAATAATCAAAATTTTATTGGAAGTGGAACTTAGAAAAATAATAACTAGTCCATATCAAGCAATATTCTCCATTGGCTTAAGAAAATGGCCAGCACAATTGGTTTGGCCCATAGCAACTAGCTAGGACGAGCTAGGCTTTCGTCGTATTAATTAAAATTTTGACTAGTTAGGACAATTAACTAGTCATTCATGAGAACATATGCAACTAGGCATATTTCTGTTTGTTTGTAAAAAAAAATCTCAACATCGTAACCACTGAAGAAATTGTGGCTACCTAGATGATGAAAATAAAGATGTTAGGTCACACACACTGTAGAAGGGGGTTGAATACAGTGTTTACTACAATCAAATCGAATATAAGAACTCAAGTAACAGAAAATAGATTTTATTCAACACAATAAACTCTGTTACAATATGGAACTGTCCTCTCTCAGTGATGAACAAATTATCACGAGAGCTGCTAGGGTTACAATGAATAATAACTTTGATTAAGATAACACTTATAGTGTAAACCCTATGCCTGTGTTTATATACTACACAGTTACGAGATAATGTTCTAATTGATATGGAATATAATTCTGCTTCCTAAATATATCAACTAGTTATCTTTTCTTCCAAGTATTCTATTCTTCATAAAATTCTTTCTTCATGCATATATCTTTCTATCTTAGTCTCGATCTCCTTTCCTTTCAATCAGCCGCCTGCCTTATCTGAAAGTCATCTTAAGTCCTGATATTATCTCCTGATAAATATCTTCTGATAACTTAAGTTTTGATAACTTAAGTTCTGATATCTTAAGTTCTGTCTTCAGTATAAGTGTTGATTTCCAGTTAAGTACTGATTTGTCCTGTTAAGTAAGATCTGAAAACTAAACACAAATCATATTACACATGACATCATAAATATATCTAACAATCTCCCCCAATTTGTAAATTAGCATAATATACAAGTTTAACATATATTTGATGATGTCAAAAGCATTAAGTACAAATGCACGAGAATTTGACTAGATAACTACAACTTACAGTCCTTTCAGCTTTACCATCTTAAGGTCTGATAACAGCTTCAGTCTGTATAAACTTTTAGAATTTAAGCAGTTGTAGATCTTTGACTTGGCTTCAATTTCTGATCTCTTTGATGTCAGGAGTTGTTCTGAGATAGTTTTTCAACAAATATCTCTCAGCATATTCAAGTTCATTGACCATCCTCCTTTTAGCATTTATCAATTCAGCTGTATCTTTACCTGTTTAAAAAATAGCTGCTCTGAGATAATTTATCTTAGCTTTCCTTATGTCCTGATCTAGTCTGATCAGATATGCCTTGTCAGACTCTAAATTAAATTCCACAGCCTTATAACCCAGAAAAGTATTTATGATCTTAGCAGAGTTAGGCTTCATTTCGACAATATCACCTTTGTGATCTCTGTACTTGGGACAGTATGTGCTGTCAGACTTTACAGAATAAAGCTTCTTCTGTCTTTGAATTTGTGACTTTAAATAACCTGCAGCACTATCTGTTAATCTGTCTTTGAATTGAAGTAGGAATATAACATGTTCCAGTTCCTCAAAATACTTCAGTGGTATAGAATTCTGCCTGATATGGTATACCCTTCCATCTGTCATAAAATATAACAAGATATGTTCTTTCAAAAAGGTATGGTAAACCATTTGTACAGATTCAAGTCGATTCAATCTTTCAGAAGTTGCTCCAACATCTGGTTCACTTAAGGAAGTTGGATCATTGGTAGTGTTATGTACTCTTCTTTCATCGGAACTACCCAATCCAGATTTATCTCTTGCTTCCTTTCCTGTAACAACTCTTGCTTCAAAACCACTTGTTGCAGTCTTCAAAGATTGAGTCTGTTTAGCTTTGGTGAATCTTGGTAGGAGTATCTTTGAAGGTTTAACATGAGCAATGTCAGAGGTTTCCTTTTCCTTATCTTCTGATATCAAGCCAAATTGAGCTATGTCAGAGGTTGCTTGCTTCACTGTCATATCAGAACTTACTACATCTTGACTCTGAACAACATGAGCCATGTCAGAGGTTGTTTGAAAAATCTTCTTTTGCATCAGAGTAAGATTAGCATCTTCTTCATCATCAGTTATTTCTTCATCCATGACTGGCATTTCTTTGCCCTTGGACCTTGGATCAATTTCCACTTATGATTTGGCTTTGGTTGCCTCATAATTTGTTCTTTCCTTTATCACAATACCCTTAGGCTTTGGAAATTTCTTTTCAACAACAGAAGCTTTAGATTTTGTCTTGACACCTTCTGCTTTGAGTCTAGCTTCTTCTTCCTTTAGACTCTAAAAGTCCATTCCTGGATTTTCTTTAAGAAATAACTCCTTTGAAACTTCTTCATCAAGTTCCAAATGTTCACCAGAACTTATCCTTTTACCAGTATCAGAACTTATTCTTCTCACAATATCAGAACTTGTTCCTTGACTTGTAATTCTAGCTTTACTTGATGAAAATCCTTTGCCTTGACCTTGACCTCTACCCTTGTTAGAGTTTCTTTGGTCATCATTTCCATCATCCTTTCCCTTCAGTGTCTGAATAGATTTGCATTTGGACTTAATCACTTTCTCCCCCTTTTTGGCATCAGCAGGTAAAAGAAGAGAGAGACAAGCAATTCCACTGAGGATTGGATCTCATTGAGTTGATTTTGGTGAGAAGCTTAATTCTTTAAAATTTCATCAATCTGAGTTTGTTGCATCTCTTGAGTTTTCTCGATGTAGGCAATTTTGTCAAAGGCTGGCTTGAAAATTATGTTCTTTTCAAGTTTCACATTCATATCTTGCTGGATCAAGATTTCTTGAATTTTATTCACCTTGGCATGAGTTGTTGAGTGTTGACCCTGAAGGTGCCTAGTACTCAATGCAATAACTCTCAGTTGTGCCTTGAAATCATCATTTATCAGCATTTCATATGCTTTTTCCAGATGCTCAGCAAGAATCTTTTCAGAAGGAACAAAACTAACTGTGTTCCATTCCTTAGTCCACTCCTTTCCTCTAGGAGTTTCACTCCAAGATACTGGTGCTTCCTTAACTAACTTCTTGATTAGATCAGCTTTATTAACTGTTTGTTGAGGTGCATGTCCTGATGGACCAGCTGTATCAACATATAAATTAGTAGCAGCTTCACCAGTAGTTTCCTCATTGGCAGCATCAGAACTTGCAGATCCTGCAGTATCAGCATACTCTGATAAAATAGCAGTATGTGAGGCTATAGAGGCTTCAACATCATCCTCTAAATTTTGATCTGCAGCCAGGTTCTGATCAACATCCAAAATTGGTGTTGTTGGTGGAGTGAGTTGAATTGGTGGAGCTTCCAAGTACAAAACCTCAGGCACAATCAAGTTATGAATATCAATTTCAGCACTTGTACCTGGTTCTTCAGTATGTACTGGATCAACTATAGGTGACATAGGAGGTGTAGGTATTCTGTCTTGAGCAATTTTTGGTTGTGCAGAAGGAAGTGATTCAATAACAGTTGGTTCTGTTGAGATCAGAGATTCCTGATCCCCTTCCTTAGCTGGTTCCACTACATCCTCTGAATCTGACTTAACTATGTCCCTGTGAGCTCTCTGTTTCTTCAATTTCTTCAAAGGTGGAGACACTGTAGGAGCTGTATCATCAGAATTTAACTTTCTAAGCCTTTTGAGGGGCCTAGAACTCCCAGTTACAGTATCTTTCTGAGAAGAGATCTTCTCAGCTTCTACAACAACAGGTTCTGATATGGGAACCTGTTTCTCAGTATCTGATTCATCTCACAGAATAATTCTCCTTCTATGCTGCTGAGACTGAGGTACATTCTTTGTCCTCCTTGGTCTTGAAGATGAAGGCTTCACCGTAGGTGCTGAGGGTTGCGGTTGAGAAGTTTGAGGTGTTTGTGTAGAGGTGGTAGGTGCTGAGGGAAAAAACAACTTCAGAAAATAAGAGAGAGAGAGAGAGAGAGAGAGAGAGAGAGAGAGAGAGAGAGAATAAAAGAGATGTAGAATAGAAAAGTAAGTAAAAGATTAGAAAATCTTTTATCTCTTATATATATACTCTCTTCACTCAACAGTTGTATTTTTGAAGCATGGGATACACTTTACACCTGGCACCATGTGAACAGTCAGTAAACGGTTAGAATAAGAGTTAATGGGCACGTAAAATAAGTAATAATTACCGTGCACATGCAGTTTGTCAGGACATACACGTTAACCACTAACCCATAATGATTATGACTGTTTTAACTCACATTAACCAATATTCTGTAAAAATATTATCGTTCAAGTAATTACCAAAAATAAACCAAGTAAATAAATACTGTCACGTCAGCATCAAAACTTGATTATTATCAGGATTTAAAAGTCATCAGAATATGGCTTCTTAACTCGAAAAGTGAATGGTTATTCCTGTAATTCTTCACACAAATACTGATATGGTTTCATCAGAACTTAATCATCAGAACTTCCATCAGAACTTGTCCTCATAATTTATGCAATCTGACACATAAATTGTTCATATAAAAAAACATTTATCACCACAGTAATTTTCATCGTTGATATGGAGTGTAAGTGTGTGCATTAAGCTAAATATCAGACAAAAAGTAAAGTCTAATTCACTTCAGTAAACCATAGAAATAAGGCATAACTAAGAACTTTGCTCAAAATCTGTCATTATTCTGAAGCCTACTTTAGAATGAGTTCATGCATGAGTCCACCTCATTGTTTTGTGCTCATTTTATGCATCTTTTGAAATTCCATTTTACAGTGGCTTCTCAGTGTAAGTGAATCAAGACTGCTTATCAGAATTTATGCTGTTATCAGAGTATTTCTCCAGTAATCATAGAGTGTGAAAAGTCACCAAGAAATTTTTTTGCTTTTCTTTTGCATATTACTTAATACCAGCAATGCACTTGGGTCTTCCCTTCCACATTTTTACTCTAGATCTCAAAGGAGTACCTGATTTTTATTTCTTTTCTTTTATTTTTCTTTTGATAAGTGAGGCTTATCAGCACTTAGTACATCCATCAAATTTACTAACATCAGAACTTAACAGATAAGAAGCACTATTCTAGTTTTTGACTTAGTAATAAAATACACAAAGTAAACTTCAACTAAGCTCAATATCAGAATTTGCTTGTGTTAAAAGATTTCCACATAAACAATTACTTCAAACATGGGATCTTTAGTATATTAAAGACTACTAGATCAGCATCTAGCACAGTTATCCTCATTGTATTGAAGAGTCACAGAAACATTCATATCACTATCAGAGTTTAGAAATTCACATCAGACAACAATCAGCACTTAAGCAAATTTCAATTTTAGCACAGAATCCACAGAGATAGTAATATCTGTAAATACTGATAATGAAGTCTGATGTATCAGAACATAAACTAGGCAGATTTAGAGAAAGAACCTGAAACCATTCCAAGTTCATTTACCAATCTTGTAAAAGTAGCTTCACATAGTGGTTTTGTGAAGATATCTGCTAGTTGTTGATCTGTTGGAACAAAATACAATTCCATTGTACCTTCATCCACATGTTCCCTTATGAAGTGGTACCTAATGCTGATGTGCTTTGTCATTTAGTGTTGAACTGGATTACCTGTCATAGCAATAACACTTTGATTATCACAGTAAATATGGATTTTAGAAAATTCTAACCCATAATCCAGTAACTGATTCTTCATCCAAAGAATCTGTGCACAATAGCTTCCTGCATCAATGTATTCTGCTTCTGCAGTTGATATGGAAGTTGACTTCTGTTTCTTGCTAAACCAAGAAAACAATCTGCCTCCAAGAAATTGGCAGCTTCCACTTGTGCTTTTCCTATCAATTTTGTATCCTGCAAAATTTGCATCTGAGTAACCTATTAGCTTAAAGTCTGATTCTCTAGGATACCACAATCCCAGATCAGCTGTACCCTTAAGGTACTTGAAAATTCTTTTCACAGCTGTTAAGTGAGGTTCTCTTGGATCTGCTTAAAATCTTGCACAAAGACAGGTAGCATACATGATATCAGGTCTACTTTCAGTTAGATAGAGTAATGAGCCAATCATACCTCTGTAATCAGTAATATCTACTGATTTACCAGTATCCTTATCCAACTTTGTTGCAGTGGCCATAGGAGTGGATGCACTTGAACAATCTTTCATTCAAAACTTTTTCAACAAATTTCTGGTGTACTTAGATTGACAAATAAAAGTTCATTCTTCGTTCTGCTTGACTTGAAGGCCCAGAAAATAGTTAAGTTCTCCCATCATACTCATTTGATATCTTGACTGCATCAGCTTGGCAAACTTCTTACAAAGTCTGTCATTTGTAGAACTAAAAATGATATCATCAACATATATTTGCACCAAAAGTAAGTCCTTTCTATGGTTGAGATAAAATAAGGTTTTGTCAATAGTCCCTCTGTTAAATCCACTTTCCAGAAGAAACTGAGCTAAAGTCTCATACCATGCTCTTGGAGCTTGCTTAAGGCCATAAAGTGCTTTATCAAGCCTGTAGACATGATTGGGAAATTTGGGATCTACAAAGCCTGGAGGTTGTTCAACATATACCTCTTTTTCCAATTCTCCATTGAGAAAAGCACTTTTCACATCCATTTGAAAGACTTTAAACTTCTTGTGAGCAACATAAGCCAAAATTATCCTTATGGATTCCAATCTAGCAACTGGCGTAAATGTTTCATCATAATGAATTCTCTCATGTTGAGAGTATCCTTTTGCAACCATCCTTGCTTTATTCCTTGTAATTATGCCA
The DNA here is from genome assembly GCF_009905375.1 of Apium graveolens. Classification (NCBI taxonomy): domain Eukaryota; kingdom Viridiplantae; phylum Streptophyta; class Magnoliopsida; order Apiales; family Apiaceae; genus Apium; species Apium graveolens. The sequence goes on along the minus strand of NC_133648.1, from coordinate 61,975,433 downwards.
TCACTGTCAGTTTTGTTTCTGAACACCCACTTTGTACCAACAACAGACCTATTCTTTGGTCTTGGCACTAGGGTCCATACTTTATTTCTTTCAAATTCATTTAACTCTTCCTGTATTGCTTGCACCCAATCAGCATCTTGAAGAGCTTCTTCCACTTTCTTTAGTTCAGTCTGAGATAGAAAAGAATGATAGAGACATTCATTTGATATAGCTGTTCTATTCTGACACCTGCATCAGGATTTCCAATAATGAAGTCAGGTTTATGTGCTTTAGTCCACTTCCTTGCAGATGGAAGGTTATCTCTAGAACTGGATGCTCCCCCATAATCCATGGTGTCTACATCAACATTTTCTGATGCTCCCCCTGAAATTATTCTCTCTGAGTTGGATCCTTCATTATTTGAGTTTCCAGAAATATCAGAACATGAGTTTCCAGAATTATCAGAACTTGGCCCATCAAAACTTGAAGAGCCTGTTGTAGGTTCTGATGCTTCTTGAGATGTGGTTGGATCTTCAATATGCTCCCCCCTGCACAGGTGCATTTTCCTTTGGCATAGTCACCACAGTTTCAATAAAATCAGAGTTTAATCCATCAGAGTTTGCAGTATAAGGATTTAGACTGTCAGGAATTACATAATCATAATTTAAAACTTCATATTCGAATCTCAGCTGATCATAATCTTTGAAATCTTCAAGTCCAGTAATCTTCTTATCATCAAAAGAGACATTGATCGATTCCATGACAACCCTTGTTCTTAAATTGTAGACTCTGAAGGCTTTTGTGGAAAGTGGATATCCAACAAAAATTCCTTCATCAGCTTTTAGATCAAATTTGGATAGCTGTTCAGGATGAGTCTTAAGAACAAAATACTTGCATCCAAATACATGAAAATACTTCAGATTTGGCTTCTTTTTCTTCACCATCTCATATGGTGTTTTTCCATGCTTGTTGATAAGTGTTGCATTCTGAGTAAAACAATCAGTCTGCACAGCTTCAGCCCAAAAGTAGGTTGGTAACTTTGCTTCATCAAGCATAGTTCGTGCAGCTTCACTAAGAGTTTTATTCTTTCTTTCAACAACTCCATTTTGCTGTGGAGTTCTAGGAGCAAAAAATTTCTGCTTTATTCCATGGTCTTTGCAGAACTCTTCCATTATCAAATTCTTGAATTCAGTGCCATTATCACTCCTTATGATTTTTACAGAGTTTTTGACCAATTTATCCAGTTTCTTAATATGATCAATCAAGATAGATGCAGTTTCACTTTTTGTGTGCAAGAAATACACCCATGTGTATCTGGTGAACTCATCCACTATGACCATAGCATATTTCTTCTTTGCAATAGACATGACATTCACTGGACCAAATAGATCAACATGTAGTAGGTGATAAGGCTCAAGAATTGATGATTCAGTCTTGCTCTTGAATGAAGATTTTCTTTATTTTGCCTTTTGACATGAATTACAAAGGCCATCAGGAGCAAATACTGATTTTGGCAGTCCTCTCACAAGATCTTTCTTGACTAGTTCATTTATATTGTTAAAATTTAAATGAGAGAGTTTCTTGTGACAATCCCAGCTTTCTTCAATTGATGCTCTACTTAACAGACAGATTGCAGAACCATCAGTGCTTGTTGAAAGCGTGGCTTCATAAATGTTACCATGTATGTATCCTTTCAGAACAACTTTGCCTGTAGATTTGCTTACAACTTCACAGTGTTCTTCAAAGAAATCCACATAATAACCTATGTCACAGATTTGACTAACATTCAGCAGATTGTGTTTAAGTCCTGAGACCAGAGCTACTTTTTCAATGATGACATTCCCAAGATTGATATTGCCATATCCCAGAGTTTTTCCCATATTGCCATCTCCATAAGAAACACTTAGGCCAGTTTTCTCCACAAAGTCTGATATCGGGGCTTTATTTCTAGTCATATGTCTTGAACATCCACTGTCCAGAACTAGGATGTTTTTCCTGTTGCCCTGCAATCACAAAGACCACTAATGATTAGTTTTAAGGACCCAGACTTGCTTGGATCCTTTGGCCTTATTAAGTTTGTTAATATTTTCAGCGGATTTAGCATCAGAGTTTATGTTAACAGTTCTCTTATCAGAATTTGTAATATCAGACTTTGCATCAGAACTTATACTAGAAGGAATAATGCTAACTTTCTTTAAAGAAGGTTTTATTTGATAATAATCATAGTAAAGTGCGGCTCCCTCCAAACCCGGGTCAAAAGTTTGGGGTCCACAACACATGCACGAAATATAAACCTTTATAAGAAATATTATTTGCAATGACCCTGCTTTACATAACCACGGATCGCAATAGGTTAAAGTATGAAAATAAGCCACAATCTTAACTTTTATTACAACGTACCAAATCCCAACTAATTTAACTTACAACTGATAATGAAATTAATTTTACAATCCTACTATCTCCCTACCGTATGAAGCTCCTTGCTAGCTCAATCCAACTCAAACTGGAACCTTAGCCCCCACTTTGGACTGAGGAACTTTACTATCATCCATATCCTTTTCAACTGTAAAATATATAAAAAGAATCGCAAGGAAGAGCTAACTAGCTCAACAAGTCACAATGATAATAATTGAGGTTAATCAATGATCAAACGAGATGATTCAGAGGAATCAAGTTTATTGCTAAACAATCATTAGAATTGGATATTCATTTTAAGTTCTAAAACCAAGGTTAGGCTGCTGATCAGTCACGCACTAACCCCTAGCAAAGCACACAACACTGCTCTAATTACTGGATCCAAGGCACATATTGGCCTAAATTGACCATTGATATGGTCTGACCACGAATCCGGTCCACATATAAAAACAACTATCCAATTCTAAAGCAGTTCAATATGATAAACAATATAATTCGACAAAACAAGATCATAATCAATGATAGTTAATCACTTGAATAAGAACATAAGGAAACTCATGGATACCTCAAGGGTATATCAGGGTATGTATAAGAAACAGTTTTCAGTCTGTAAAAGGATCGGGTATTAGACAAATAATGATTTTTCAAGGTATAGTTCTTTGACGTTATAAAGAATGGTCGGAGTATAAAAGTTTTGTGTTTTCAAACAATTTTGTTCCAGTGTTTAGTGTTTGGTAGTTATACATTTGGAGAGTAGTATCGTATTTATGTGATTTGGTATCTGATGATCAACAAAAGATGGTTTACAAAGAATAAGGCTTACGACTCAAGATCAAGAAAAATCAGGGTTCCAGGGTAAATTGTTTATAGCACCAGTAATATAAAACAAGGTTATTTTGAATAGTAGCGACATGTTATGAAATAGTTCAAAAATATATTTGCAATATATCTTGAAGAAAAGTTCAGAAGTACTTGCCTTACAGGGCTTTATAACTATTACTGATCAATTCTGAGCCGAGTCTGTTGCTCAGGCTTTAACGTTCAACCACTAGATACCATTGGATTCGACTTCGACACCCAGGTTTTTCTGTTGAAACTCTACTGAGCTCGTCGACTGACAACTAGGTTATCTCTAGTCCATTGTGCACTTTTGGTTTTCTGACTAGAACCTATAGGGTCGAAATACTCTATGTTAGATACCCAGTTATGCTTGACTTATCCTCAATACCAATCCTACCCAAACGATAACGATTTCGACTCGTACTTATATACATTACTATAGTACACGCAACATACAGGATTCATATACTCAAATCTCGATTCAATATTCATTTTCGGAGAACACACATATACTTATCATTTTAGGAAACAAATTGTCCGTTGTATTTTACAGAATATTAATTTTTAAATATATAACTATATAGGTTACAGGGTACGTTCCCGAAAATCGGACAGCGTCTCCTTTGATTATCGGACTACCCGTCGAAACAATTCGACGTCAATCACAACAATTAACCAATCAAACCGACCATCAAACCAACTTCACAATCTACTAACCCCGACACATATTATTTAACTATCACTTTTTATTTCGAAAATTACAAAATAAATTTGTAAATTGTTATCTGGCTCACGAATCATCATTTCCAATTATCTGTCAGCTCAACGAGTTCATTGCCGACAGCGGCATAATTTCGACGGTACCCTTTCGTGTTTCCTATCAAAATTTCACCAAAATTTTAAATCCAGATAATCAAATCATTCGTACAAGTCGTTAAATCACAGAAATCATTTGAATTGTATACGAATATAGCCACAATAATTCGAACCAAAACCGAGTACTAAATCAACACAGCACAACAAGGATACGGGGACAACATACTTTCACCATAGGTACACACCCCTGAAGCCACCACCATCTCGCCGGAATCCGGCGAGAGGCGGCAACAATCCACAGCAACCACGCATACTGGAATACACACATACGCACACTTAACACACACATTCACACACACTTACGCACCCACACAACCATGCCCACCGGAAATGAAGCAGCAAGGGGAAGAACAAAGCGGCGGAATCGCCGGAAAATTGGAGCAACAACGGCAAAATGCCGAAGAACAGGGGAGACAGGAAGGGAGAATAAGAGAGAGACACGGAGTTAAAGGAGAGACTGGGAGAGATAAAACTATGAGAGAGAAATTGTGTGATTTTCATGGAAAAGAACAGGGGCGAAGGAGATGAACCAGGGGTTTCATTCTCTTTTTTTTTCATATATTGTTTTGTTTTTCTGCAGCAACCAATGGAGAATAGCCACGAATCTGGAGCATACCTGAAGTTGTGCCACATGTCCACTTCTTCCCTTTTCAGACAGCCTTATTTGATCCCGTTTTGCAATTTAATGAACTATTGCGCGAATAAAAATAATTTTGAAAAATTCAAAATTAGTTTTAAAATATCACAAATAATTCAAAGTTATTAAAAATAAATTTTTCATAATTTTAAAAGTATTTTTGGAACGAAGCTCGTACCCGCATTTTACAATTAACGAACCAAGCTACCTTTAAAACAAATTTTTAAAATTACGAAAATAGTCTTAAAATATTACAAATATCCCAAAGTTTATAAAAACAAGAATTTCATAAATTTTAGAATAATTTCTGAAACGCAAATTATACCCACTTTTAACAAATAAACGAATCAACGCGCGGGTGAAACAAATCCCGAAAATTTCCAAAATACTTTTAAAATTCTCGAAATATCCCAAATTTAAATAAATGTGAGTTTCAAAATTTTTAAAGAATTCGGAAATTTAATATAGATTTTATAAATAATTAAAATCATAAAATCACTCAGGGCTAAATAATTAATGAAATATTGATATCTCAATTTTATAACATCTTAAAAATAATTATTGAAATTATAGAATCATAAAACTAATTTTTAGAGACAATCCAAATATTTACGGATTTAAAATTGTAATAAAATCACCTTTTAAAATAAAGCAGAACAATATAACTCAATCTTCAACTACGCATTCCAATCTTTTACACCAATAAATCACAGGCAAATAGTATATATCAACACACTGCTGTCAAAACCAAAACACATGTTTTATTTAATTAATACTTCCACAAATATATATTTAATTAATTCAAAAATACACGAGTCGTTATATCCTTACCCCCTTATAAAGATTCTGTCCTCAGAATCTGGTTTAAGTAAATAAGTGAGGATATTTGTCAAGCATATCTGACTCTAGTTCAGGTAGACTCTTCTACTCGAGGATTTCAAATATATTCACTATAGATATACACTTATTTCTAAAGACTCGTCTTTAACGATTAAGAATTTAAATTGATTACTATATGCAAAACAAACTTGGACAAGATCCTCCTTGGCTCCTAGTCAATCACTTAATTAAAATCAAATATTTATCTCTTTAACATTAACAGGCCAAACACATTATATGTACACACTTTTGTGATGGTAACATCAACTCATGAACAACTTTATCTATATTTATTAATACCTCGAATGGTTCACTAATTTTAGGACTTGACATGTCCCTTCTACTTAGACTTATCCAGCTTCTTTCAAGATGAAACTTGTACTAACACTACTGGTCCTATTTCCATACTCATATTCTCTCTCGATACAATTTCGCCTTCTTTCTTGGTCTACTCCATTTAAGGATGATAGGCGATGCTCATTTTCAACTTCAGCTTCCAAACATTTAAACATCTCTTATTCGTTTCTATCAGTTAAGGCTGAAAAGTAATTTCATATATTCACTTATTATCACCTTTAGGTATTTGAACTCATATTCCACTCTTTCCAAGTTGTTTACGTCCAATCCTTTCTTTCTGCACAAGGCATCCGTTATCATACGACTTTGTTTAGGTGTTAATGGATTAATCAGAATCTTTTGTTAACCTTAGTCAAAATTTCATTCTTGGAAACTCAGCGCATAGTTACTTTCCTTTTGATCTTTGGAGAAAAATCCTTGGGAATTCCACACAAACTTTCTTATTCTTTGAATAGCTGAGGATATTATCAATAAATACAATTTGCTTATCCAAGTACTCCTTATACACTTGTTATTTTACAAAATATCACCAGAGCTTGCAATGCTCATAACTCATTTTAATTGTAATCTCTGATATGTCCTCAGGTCGGATCTTAAGTTAATCCTCGAGACATAATACACTTTTTGAATTAGGTTTCGTAAGTAATCAATTCTTTATAGGGGTCACTTATTCTTCTTCGTTGTTTTGTCCAACTCCCGATAATTAATACATAATCTCATAATTTCATTCTTTTTTTCCATCAACATCACTGGTACATTTTACGATTCACTTCTTATAAAGCCATTCCTTGGTATGCCTTGTCCACTAGGCCTCCAATACTTCACCATAATTCTTTGACGTGTCCAACACTTTCTAATCCATCTTGAAATATCCCTCTTATACTTGGTTATCACTATTTTTCTTTAAATTTCTGTATATCTTGGCATTTCTTCAATAAATTGAATACTTTATATTGTGAATTCCCTGTGGGATCTCATTTCTTAATTCTTCTACTTGTAGCATCCAAGTGCTGGAAGAAAACCTAAGGATATCATGATTGTCCTCCTAGGCATATGAATTTCCTCTTACTAACTGCTAACATCGTGATCCATTATCTTCTCTTATCATCTTCTTATCTTTCCCTTAACAACTTCAACTGAAAGGTTATACTATCCATCCTTGCTCCTTTTGGATTTTAAACTCTGACTTCCAATTCTAGCTTCTAAAATTCCATAGATAATTCTTCTGGTACAGTTTCTATGTTCGTTCTCTCCTTTTTGTTTATTTCCTGTCTCTACATTTGCTTTTTCTCGTGAGTACATACTTCAAACTTTTATGGTCCGTATAGGTCTTACACCTTTCTCCATCCATACCATGTTTCCCAATTTTTCAAGGAGAATATTATTACTGTTAGTCCCAATTATGAGTAGGATACTTCTGCTCATAAGGTTTTGGTTGCCTGGATGCATATACAATAACTTTATTGTGCTACATCAACACACATCATATTCCCTTATGAGAAGCATCACTATAAATTACAAAATCTCCTTAATACTTTTAAAGTGATAAAGCAGGTGCTGTAACCATTCCTTCATTTAACTTCACAAAACTTTCTTCACCCTTCTCCATTTCATATAAACTTCTTGCTTTTCCTCGTTAGCTTCGTCAAAGGTATTGCAACTTTCAAGAAGTCTTGAATAAATTTTCAATAATAACCGCTCCATGGTGAAACTTCTTATTTTCGTTGATGCTTTTGGTCTTTCTTTATTCGTAGTAACTTTAATTTCTATTGGATCTCCTTTGATCTCCTCCTCACTGACTATTTATGCTTTCTACCATCAAAACTTTCACCTTGTAATTTTTTTTTCATACAACTTCTTTCTTCTTCGACTTCCCAACTATCATTAAATACTTGCATGGTCCTTCTTTGACTTTAAGTAACATAATACAACTTATTCGGATCTTGCTTCAAGATTCTGTTCATCGAGTCTAAATATTACTAGTGTATCGGTTAATCCAAATGGCAATACTAAAATTTTATAGCAGCAATACTTAGTTTTGAAAATTATCCTTGATATATCCATAGGTTCAATTTCCAATTGATAACATCCAAATCTTGGAAAATACTCTGCTTCTTTCATCTGGTCAAATAAATCATTAGTTCGAGGTAATGAATACTTGCTGTTGATAGTAAACTTGTTAAGCTTTCACTAGTCGACACATAATCTCATACTTCCATTATTTTATTAACAATTAGTACCGGTGCACCTCATGGGATATACTGGGTCTAATCGCTTCTTCTTCTAGCATCTCTTGCATATACTTTGCTAACTTCCTCATTTTAACTGGTGCCATTTTGTGTAAGGCCTTGGTCACTGGCTTCGTCTCAGGTGCTAAGTCACTCGGGAGCTTCATTTCTCTATCTGGAGGAAATGTTAATAACTCATCTGGAAACATATCTTGAAACTCCTTTATTGCTATTAAATCTTCAAATTTTGTTTGCTTCTGCCTTTTATTTATCTCATAATCTCCATAATGCTCACATCTTGCTCATCGAGATCATTGTTAATAATTCTTTACTTTCCTTCGTCTTCTCAACCTCATCACATTCTTATTTGGCGTCTTTAAAACTACCTTTCATCACAACGGTCTATCTAGACATCACGCTTAATTAATTAGTCCATTTCTTAGAATAATGTCAAGTTCTCCTATATTAAATAATATCAAATCCTCACAAACTTGTTGCCAGGAATCTCAATCCCACCATTGGTATTACGTGTTTAATAATTACGCGTTCTTAAATTTGCTAGTCCTTTAGTCATAATCTTATCAATCTAACGTGGTAAATCATCTTATCAACAAAACCTTGAGATATAAACAATTAAGTTTCTCTCACATCTTTTAATACTTTAACGCATAAGGTATTCACCATAATCATCCATGTCATTATGTCTGTATTCTGAATAACATATTTCCCAGGAAAATCGCATATTCTTGTTCTCGAAGACATATTCCTTATTGGAGTAGACTCCCTTGATTCTTAGTGCATCCCTGACCAGATGAGTGATTTTCAATTCTCGCCATATGCCCTTGTTTGCTTTACATGCGTGAGAGGTAGATGGAACTTCGCCCGCTTAATTCAGGATACGTTGATTTCTATTTGAAAACTCTTGCAAAGAACGACAGTACAACGAAACAACTGGAAGGATTCACAATTCAACAAAATTAGAGTTAAAAAGAAAGAAGAAGTAAGGATTTGAATATGAATGAGACAACCATATTGGTGCTTAAGATGGCCAGTCTTTCGTACCATATGACATACAGCACATGATTAGGTGGCGTCCCACCCGACTCTTTGTCATCTCGACAAAGTGTCTCACCATAACACTGTTTGTCCCAATCAGAGAGTAAAACTTGAGGGGAACAATTTAAATTTAAAAGGAATGTAATATCCTCCTTTTTGATATCATCACTAGGAGTTTATTAAGAAAAGAAATTCATATATTTTTAGAAATTAAAGAGGAATATACGCTGTAACATTGAAGACAAGAACGATACCATTGGTCACCATCCATATTTCACTTGTATTCATCTTTTGAGCTTGTTCGATCATATTCCCATTGTTCCATATAACAATTTTAGAAAATACGCTGAAATGCCTTTGCAAATTAAGCATTGTGGTAGATTTTTACTTGTTAGGTCTTGCGTCTTTAACATCGCACCTATACGTATAATATTTAAAAATTCGATCATAATGGTGTTCCTACCAGATAACTTCGAGTTTCCTCTTTTAATTTATAATAACCACGAATCATTCGACATAACGATCCTTTTGTTAATAATATTCTTCTTTTAGAAAACGTCTGGAAATCCTCCCAATCTTCTTTGATCACGCCCAGACTCCTTTTTAAATCAATGAATTATTTAAACTTTAATGGTCTCTGCAACCGGATGAATACTCACTCTATACGCGAATTCTGTTATTAACCTTGTCAAACCGTTAGGAATAATCAACTTCTTCATAATCACGGGTTACTTTGTTCTCTAAATTAACAATACTAAGTCTAAAACAAATATCCTTCCTGTAATCCGGGTCTTTTAACAACAAGAAACTTAAGTAGAAACTTGACAACCAAGGTTTAAAACTTATTTTATGAAAACAGCCTTTGAAAATTTGTTAAGAAAATCTCTTTCGAGAGTTTGTTTAAGAAAATTTTAAAAATCGCACACTTGGTTTTCCTTACTATATGAGTTGGTTGTTGTCCTCCTTACCTATAACAAGGTACCAAATTAAAGAAACAATCACATAAAAGTCCGTTTGCTTCAATCTACCTTTTATTCTTTATCGTGTCCACTTGTCTTCCTTAATCGACGAAAACTTCAATTGTCGTTGCATGTTATCTTATTCGTAGTTTCACATCAAATTTTCCATACTGGTAATACTCTCGACATTATCGTTGCAGTAGTTAAGTAGAACAGGCTATCCAATAGTCAACAAATCGGCTAATGTCATATTACCTTGTTACTATAAATATATCACATTGTCATAACACCATTAATTATCTTTAGGAAAGCTCCAGAACCATAATCTCCTCTAACTCTCTTTTCAATACTTATCTAATTCATTCCACAAGCTAGTCATGGGTGGCCTAATCACTAATGGCTTCTTTTAATCTGATAACAACTATCCTTCGGAACACCTAAATCTTCTTTCTAGACTTCTTCTCACCTTTATTTATGTCTCAAGTACTCACCATTTACTGTAACTCCCGAATCCATCCTCGTAGTTACAATTTCTTCATAGGACAAGTTTTAAACTGGGGTATAGAACAGGGTGTAGGGTAAACTGAAGAGATACACTCACAATTGAATGTCCAGTAAAACAAAATAAGCAGATGGAGGTTCTTAAATAGATGGTCCCGTATCAAGAGCTGGTAGAATAGCGTAGAATAGCTTGAAGAGGTGCAACTGTCATAACGGAAGGTAGTACCGTTAATACGGATGGAGGAACAAGGTTCAATTCAAATCCGAGAGAAGATGACGGTCCTTAAATAGAAAGCTCCAAATGATCGGATGGTACAAGGAAATCAGGATCTGCCATTACCGTTGTCTGGAAATCACGTCGCAAGCTAAGAATCCCGAATTGCAACACGAATCGTGCCAGATATCTACTATATAGTCGCACTCATCCTCACGACGACTATCTTTCTATTTCCTATTCCTAATTCTAACCCTTTACCTAATCCCGACAATCTAGGCTTGTTTCAGTGACTTATAACCTGTAGCTCTGATACCAAACCTGTGGCGCCCTCCAAACCCGGGTCAAAAGTTTGGGGTCCACAACACATGCACAAAATATAAACCTATATAAGAAATATTATTTGCAATGACCCTACTTTACATAACCACGGATCGCAACAGGCTAAAGTATGAAAATAAGCCACAACCTTAACTTTTATTACAACGTACCAAATCCCAACTAATTTAACTTACAACTGATAATGAAATTAATTTTACAATCCTACTATCTCCCTACCGTATGAAGCTCCTTGCTAGCTCAATCCAACTCAAACTGGAACCTTAGCCCGCACTTTGGACTGAGGAACTTTACTATCACCCATATCCTTTTCAACTGTAAAATATATAAAAAGAATCGCAAGGGTGAGCTAACTAGATCAGCAAGTCACAATGACAATAATTGAGATTAATCAATGATCAAACGAGATGATTCAGAGGAATCAAGTTTATTGCTAAACAATCATTAGAATTGGATATTCATTTTAAGTTCTAAAACCAAGGTTAGGCTGCTGATCAGTCACGCACTAACCCCGAGCAAAGCACACAACACTGCTCTAATTATTGGATCCAAGGCACACATTGGCCTAAATTGACCATTGATATGGTCTGACCACGAATCTGGTCCACATATAAAAAAAACTATCCAATTCTAAAGCAGTTCAATATGATAAACAATATAATTCGATAAAACAAGATCATAATCAATGATGGTTAATCACTTGAAAAAGAACATAAGGAAACTCATGGATACCTCAAGGGTATATCAGGGTATGTATAAGAAACAGTTTTCAGTCTGTAAAAGGATCGGGTATTAGACAAATAATGATTTTTCAAGGTATAGTTCTTTGACGTTATAAAGAATGGTCGGAGTATAAAAGTTTTGTATTTTCAAACAATTTTGTTCCAGTGTTTGGTGTTTGGTAGTTATACATTTGGAGAGTAGTATCGTATTTGTGTGATTTGGTATCTGATGATCAACAAAAGATGGTTTACAAAGAATAAGGCTTACGGCTCAAGATCAAGAAAAATCAGGGTTTCAGGGTAAATTATTTATAGCACCAGTAATATAAAACATGAGTTATTTTGAATAGTAGCGACATGTTATGAAATAGTTCAAAAATATATTTGCAATATATCTTGAAGAAAAGTTCAGAAGTACTTGCCTTACAGGGCTTTATAACTATTACTGATCAATTCTGAGCCGAGTCTGTTGCTCAGGCTTTAACGTTCAACCACTAGATACCATTGGATTCGACTTTGTTACGACCGGCATTTTATATAATATTATTTGTGGATTGGGTATAATATTAAAGTCAAATGAAAATATATTCAATGATTGTACGCTAGTGTGAGTGAAAGTTTCTGCATTATAAATTTGCTTTGTGTAGTATATAATTTTTCAAAGCAAGAGTTTATTTAATTTCTTTATTTTTGATTTATAAGGAATATTCTAAGCTTTGGAAAAATTTTCTTTTAAAAGGTATTTTGTTCATTAATTTTGAAAATGATTTTATAAAGTCTCTAAAAATCCAAGTTATTTTATGATATAAATTTTATAATTATTGAACTTGTATTTTATTTTATAAAAATAAATCATTATAGATTTTAGTTGTCATATTTATCAAATTACATAAGAGACCATAAATGCAAATCACCCTTCTATTCTCTCAAAGGGCAAACAAGACTTTTCCAACCCCACTAACTCATTTGATTATTACCAAATTACTACCTTAGCCTTGCATGCAAAATGGCCTAACTTTAACCAAGGGATATTTTTGTAAGTTCTCACTTCCACTCATCATTTGTAAACCAAATAGCATAAAACAAAAAAATCAAAGTGGGAGAAGTCATTCCACTCATTCCACACTCCAACACCCCACAAATTTTCTCTCCTCCCCCTCCCACATTGCTCTCGGCCGAAGGCCAATTTCCCCCCCCTTCCATTTTTCAATTCATTCTTCATCTTCCCAAGTGTAAATCTTTTACCTACATTCATCTTATATACTTTCCAAGTATTTTGTGACTTGGAAGTTGAAGTTTCATGGATGCATGTGTAGTTCTTATGTGATCTCCAAAGAGAAACTCTTGATTCTTGTGAATTCAAGAGCTCTCTATGAGATATATTATGTATATGGGCTAACTAAGTGCTTTATGGAGATATCATGCTTTAAAATCCTTTGCATGCTACTGAAATTTCATTATATATTTATGTTTAGCCATGCATGTTAGTTTTAAGACATTAAAATGATGATCAACCATGTTTTGCATGCTACTTTTTTCGAAATCATGTAGTTATGTTTAAAAATTTCTAAATTCGAAATATGTGTACTTAAAATAGATTGTTTCCATGATAAATTTCTTATTAATACTTAAAAGAAGTTATATTTCATGATTATTAAGGATGAGTATTAGGTGCAAGTCGATTTTGTAAGCATTTAAAACTTTATGCCTAGCCGAAACCTTGTTATGTGCTTTCCATGAGTTGCATGTTATATATTTTGTTGCATGTTGTTGTTTTTGGGCATGGATGATCTCACCCAAGTTTATTTTGAGAATAAGGGAGTTATTTCGGTAGATCACCATGTATAAGTCTTGGTTTAAGTATTGAGTTGTTAGTTGAGTTTGTCAAGTCAAAACCTTGGAAAATGAGAGTTATAGTTTCTGCAGAAAAAATCAGTATATCACCCTGAGGTTTAGTGTGAGTTTTGACCATGTCATTGGTGTGTAATTTGAGGCCCAAGATACCATATGTTAGTATTGGGAGTATATAAAAGGTTTTAGGAGTTGGTTGGAGGTTTGCATGTCATTTGGTTAGGTGCACAAGTAGAATCACAAAATCTGTCCAGCAGGGGACAGTTTTGTTGCAACTTAGAAATAGGGAGATTTGACCATGTCATGGGTAGGCCCTTATTAGGCCCAATTGGGCCTTAGTTAGAGGGTATGTCAGAGAAGTTTTTACAACCATAGTTCATAGGATATGAGCTAGAACCATGTGTCACAAGTTAATTCAAGTCAGGGCATTTTCTGCCCAGAAAAACAGGGGAACCTTGGACTTTTAGCTTAGGCCCAAGAAGGCCCAAGCCAGGCCCTTGAGCCACATCAAGTTTGTGAGATGCCCTTAGGTCAGGAGAGTCTTGTGTAAAAGATTTGAAGGAAAACTTGTAGTTTAAGAGTGTCTAATGTACTCAAGAAACCATAGTTGTCATTCTGAAATTTGCACCAGTGAGCACTATCACTTATCACATAGTTTTAGAACACTTAGAAGTGAGTATTAGGTCGACCACCATAGTTGTAAGATAGTATAAGGTCAGTAGAGCAAAAGGCACAAGTGAGGGTCAATAGGTTTTGGATAATTTAGGAAAGGCACATCGAGTTAGGAAGCCGAAATTTGAAGACCTTATCTAGTTTAGCGACCAAGTAACTTAAGTTGTGAGTCGAGATCATCCAAGCCTAGTGTTGCATTATGGTATATATGGTGTTATTTGGTGTTAATATATGATATGTGAATATGTGGCTATGTGTGTGCAATTGTATTTTAAAGGTGAATATAAATTAAGTGCATATAGGCCTAAGTGCCATCCGTGTTTAATTTTGAGTTGTAAATAGGTTAAGTTGGTGAGAATATATTATAATGAGGATTATTATTATTTATGTAGGATCTCGAGACGAGGGAAAACTTGCCATAAAGTCGAGTGAAGCTCCAGTTGCTCCTACCAGTCAGACCAGACCAGCCTATCTCAAGGCAAGTGATTCAACTTGACCTTCGTATTTACTACAAATAGTTCTTATATATTGATGCAACTATCCTGAGTCATTTTGATATGTTTAAATCAAGCGTATCTTTCGTTTATCTTTGAATTATATAGAAATGCCATGAATCCCTCGAGTATGTAATGCAAGTAGATCAAATGTCTTTTCATGATAGTTAAATGCCATGATAAAATGAAGAGTTGTTATATTACTTGATTGATCCTCTTGATTAACATGCTGATGATTCCTAAGTATTTATATCTCATCCTGATACTTAAACCCCTATAGAACCTTACCTTGAACTCTGATAGTCAGAAACTTACCCACATTATTCCTCATTGATTGATACCCTCTTTCCTATCCTAAAGCTTGACAATTCTGATATATATATACATCCTGAGCTAGAGATCATTACCTTAACACCCATAGTATTCGTGAAGCTTATCTTCTTAATGATCCAACACCTGTACCTTGACGAGAAACCATTGCTTTAAGCCCAGTTTGGCATTACCCCTTCATATTATCCATAAGACTCACCATATTTTCCTGTCCAAGTTTTGACATATGAAAACCTTTTGGTTACCCTAATAGAGTAAAGTTTTGTGAATCATGGCCCTGAGATTTAGTAACATATTTCCCATGTTTCGAGTTGATCTATAATCCTTTGATAAAAAAATGTTTACTGCAAAAAGAGATTTTGTCATAATTCGGCATCAGTTTTTGAAATAAATAAAATGAGGGTTTTTCAGTCCCAAAGAGGGATAAATGTTTTCTTTGAATGGTGGATCTGGACTGAGACGCGAGTCCTTTCCACACTTATATTAGGCTTAAAAGTTGCCTAGGGATTCCCATTAATGTTTTAGAACCCAGCGAGGTTCAGGATTACTTCGCGGCTGATCACCGGCTGTAATCCGTAGCGTCATAAAATGATTTTGATTAAGACATGATTTTAAAATTGTTTTGATGCAAGCAAAATGATGCCATCTCACATAGTTTTTATCTCTCGTTACCTTTGGTTATGTCTTTCCATTGTCATTCTTAAAAGTATATCTCAATTTATGTTTTGTGTCGTACTGTTAGCACTTGTTGAGCATTTGGCTCACTTCTTGCTTTACCCTGATATTACAGCTAGCAGCTATGGTTAGATTCAAGCAGACTGCCCGTAAGACCTGTGATGCTGGTGCTTATGTTCGAGCTCAGGTAGAATAAGTAATAATAGTTGTGTGAGGACTCGGTATTTGTAATCAGATGTAATAGTTGGTAGTGTTGGGCTGTTCCAAACCCTAAACTGTAAGATCTTGGATTTGGTTGTGTATTCTTCATTAAAATGATGTAATAGCTATATTTATTTTGCTGTTTAAGTTGGGGGTGTGACAGGTTTTGGTATTAGAGCTACGGTTTAGAGTCCCTGGACAGCCCAAATAGGTTATAGGATATGTGTGTAGGTTATAGATAATATGCGAGAGAGTAGGTTAAGTAAATTATTATTAATACTCCTCTTATTGGTTGTCAGCAAAGGGCGCATTCCTCGTCATCCTCTGGGTCGGACGACACTATTGCTTTCTCCGTGTATGCTGAGTTGAGGCGCGAGTTCGACATGCTTCAGGGCAAGTACGACCGACTGATAGACCGACTGAAGAACGTGTATCCGGACAGCCGAAACTACGAAGGGAAGCCCAAGGAGCAGATGACTGCGAGACTTGAGACCTTGGTTCAGTACGTCAACACTAAGCTTGAGGAGATGCCAGCGCACCGGGACCGTACCAGCCAGTATGTCATTCAGATGGTGGCGGATGAGCTCCAGAGCATTGTGAAGACGCTTCGAGAGGAAAAGACTACTAAGCCCCGTTCAGATGGAGTGGAGCCTTAGTTCTTTCCATTTACCTTTCATGTTGTTGTACTATCAGACTCTATGGAATCCCCAGTTGTTTCCGTTTTTCCTTTAAATAAGCCTGTTATTCCTAGAAACAGACTATGTCCCAATCCTATGTACTGTGACCTTTAAAATTTCAATAATTATGTGCTATTGTTCCATTTGCTCTCAACTGTTATTTTATGTTTTTATCATCATATCTGCTTAATTTGGAAACTTGAACCCATATGTAAATGAGAATGCCATGCGATACCCTCGAATCATTTTATCCTTCATATCTGTTTTGACACAACTCTTATTTCAGGATCATGCCTCCCAAAAAGAAGAACCCAACAACCACCTTCACCACAGACCCAAATATTCTTCGACTACTGGAAACCTTGCAACAGCAAACCAATGCTATAGCTCAACAACAACTAACTCTTCAACAACGAATTAAAAACCAAGATAACCGTGAGCCACACCAACCACCTGAACCACCAGTACCACCTAGACAAATTGTCACTTTCAAGGCTTTTCAGAATGTGAATCCACCTGTATTTCATGATACCACTGATCCAGTGATAGCTAACACATGCATCAAGGAGATGGAAAGGGCTTTTGAGTTGGTACAGTTAGGAGACGATCAGAAGACGCCGTATGCTACTTACTTCTTGACGGGAGAAGTTATCTATTGGTGGGAATCAGTAAAGGCTATGGAAGTCACTCAGCAGGTTTCTTGGGAGAGATTTAAGAAGTTATTTCTGGACAAGTATTACTCTAAGTACATGCAGAATTAGATGGAGCTAAAATTTCTTGAGTTGAAGCAAGGGAACATGACTGTATTGGAGTATGAGAAGAAGTTCACTGAGTTGTCAAGGTTTGTGATAAAGTATACCAGCACTGAGGAGGAAAAAGCAAAGAAATTTCAGCAAGGACTGGAGCCTTGGATCAGAGATAGGGTGGCTATGTTTGAGATTGAAACTTATGCGGGAGTAGTACAGAAAGCTGCTCTGATTGAGAATAATGGGATGCAGTCAAGGAAAGAGAGGGATAACAAGAAGAGGAAGGTTCCATTTTATGGAGAAAGTCTGAAGCTGGAAGCTCGCAAGATCGGAATGTAAAGAGGATTGGTTTCCAGAAGGGCGGAAATTTTCAAAAGAAGGGAAATTTGGGCAAAAGGCAAGAATCAAAAGGGAACAACCAGGCAAGCCAAGGACAAGTTGGAGAAAACAGGTTCCAGAGACCGGAATGCAAGCACTGTGGAAGAAGGCACCCCGGAGTATGCAATAAGCTGAGCATGACCTGTTATAGGTGCAATCAAAAGGGATATTTGGCAAATGAGTGCAAGATGGCGAAGCCAGGAGTTACGTGCTACAAGTGTGGGAAGACTGGACACATGGCTAGGGAGTGTAAGGCAACCGGACCAGTCAAAGCTCTGATGAATGTGGCAAGTACCAGTGCAAGCGTGCCAGCTGAGGTATTGGCATTACCTCCACCACCTGCACCAACCCCACAAGCAACAACAAGGACATTTGATTTGAAGATGAAGGATGCTGTTCAGAATTCTGAGGTGATAGCAGGTACACTTTTACTCAATAATGTCAAAGCTAAAGTATTGATTGATTCGGGAGCAACAAGATCTTTCATATCAGAATCTTTTGTTGATAAACTTCAATGTGAGAAAATGATTATGAGTGAGGTAGTAAATGTGGTAATTGCAAACTAAGAGAAGATTCCTGTGAATAAATTTTGTCCAAAGTGTGAGATCGATATTTTGGGATATAAGTTTTCAGCCGACTTGATACTCTTCAAGTTGGGAGAGTTCGACATAATTTTAGGAATGGATTGGTTAGGAGAGAATAGTGCTCAGATTAATTGTAAGACCAAGAGAGTGTATTTAAAGACGAAGAGTGGAGAGAAGGTAGTATTTAAGGGGCAGAGGCAAGAGCAACTATTTCTTACAATCGTTCAGGCTAAGAAGTTGCTTAGAAAAGGTTGTGAGTCGTTCCTAGCTTATGTAGTGGATTCGGAAAAAGGCAGCCCCAGCGTTGATGATATTCCTGTAGTTAGTGAGTTCCCCGATGTGTTTCCCGACGAACTACCAGGCTTACCACCAGATCGACAAATTGAGTTCGAGATCAACCTTGCTCCAGGCACGGAACCAGTTTCAAAGGCCCCATATAGGATGGCACCAGCAGAAATGAAAGAGTTGGAGAGCCAGCTACAAGAATTATTGGATAAATGAAGTGATACGACCAAGTACGTCACCGTGGGGAGCACCTGTTCTGTTTGTAAAGAAGAAAGATGGGAGTATGTGTAATAACCCCAATTTTGGGAAATTTTTGAAACCCTTATGAATAGTGTTTTTGCTGAATGAGAAAACTTTTCATGCCACACTATGTAGGGGTTCTGATATGGATATTCTGAGATTTTATTAGTACTTTATGGGATATAAGTGTATGTAAAGATCGTCAGAATCCAAATCCGAACACTTTGATTTTTCCCGGAAATACACTAGATACGGAAAGATTTGAGAAAAAGGTAACAGGATAAAAAGGATTTAAATTAAAGGATTATAGGAGAGGATCATAAAAGGAATATAATTATTGAGAAAGGTTAAGGGAACCTAAGTAATAAGATCCCGGGTATGATCCCTCAAACGATAAACGAAAACGAAAGTTAAGCGAACCGTATAACAGATCAGCGGTCATTAGGCAAACGATTAGGAAGTTAATCAAGGGGATTAGTGGGGATGATGTCATCCAACCAATAGAAAGAGGACAAGGAGGGGAGGATGACATCATGAGGATGACACAAGCATGACATGGGAAGGAAGGAGATGTGGTGGCTTTTTAACCACACAAAATCAAGGGCAACTAGGTAATTTACTAAAACAAACACAAAAATCAAACCAACCAAGCCAAGCAAATCATTTTTCATCAAAATCAAAAAAAACCAAGGCATTGTTCTTCATGCTCTCGGCCAAAACAGAACCAGAACACTAAAACTGCTGTATCTCCTTCATTTCTCACTCAAATATTGTGTTCTATAGCTCATTGGAAAGGTATTGAGATGGCCTACAACTCTTGTTCACAAGTCTCGTCCAAATAATCATGGTAAGACCCTCATTTTACAGTTCTTTAAATCGGACTTTTAGAAACTTCAAAGCCTAACTTTGTGTTCTTGATTTCTTTGGAAAGATCAAGCTTGTAGGAGGCTCCCTAAGGCTTCCTAGCAACTTAACACCTCCCAAGGAAGGTATAAACTTCAAACCCTAGCCTTTACTTTATTTGTTAGTAAGTTTAATGGTTGGTGTTGTGAAATGAGAAGCATGGATTGTGATTATTAGTAGTTTGGTTTGATTTGGAAGTGTTTTGGTAATTGAAGCTTGATTATAGTTCATAGGTCTTGATTGTGGTTGTTTGAGTTGAAAACCTTGGAGATTATGGACTGATGTGGTATGGTTTAGGTGAAGTTTTGTTGTATTGATGGTTATGAGTTGGTTGGTGGTTAATTGGAGTAGTTTAAACATTGGTAATCGCGTAAACATAGCCGTCGTAACGTCCGATTTTCTTTGGACTGTTTTTGTGCATAACATTAGGACCCGAGAACCCCCTGCTAGATTATGACCACTGCCATGTTTAGATAGCTCATGTTACGAGCTTCGTTTTGATATATAGTTCGTTCGATTCCGATGCACGGTTTAGGAGAAACGACCGTTTCAAGTAACGGCGTTTCGCGAACGAAACTTTTCCCCTCGCCTTACTTTGAAACATAGGTTAAAGACCAAAAAGGGTTAATTAATGTATGAAACATTTATGGTAAGTGTGTTAGGCAGTTGGTAAGACACTCGCGAAGGAATCGCCTTAAAACTCGTAAAGGTTAAATTATTAAAAATGGTGGAGCCGAGGGTACTCGAGTGACTTAAGAGAATCAGTAAGCGCAAAACAAGCGTTAGAGTCTAAGTTAGTTAAAGTATAGATTTACAAGTGACTTTGGTTTAATTCCAACTTACTTGTTGTTTATAGGTTACCAGACTCGTCCCGAGC
Organism: Apium graveolens; assembly: GCF_009905375.1. Taxonomy (NCBI): domain Eukaryota; kingdom Viridiplantae; phylum Streptophyta; class Magnoliopsida; order Apiales; family Apiaceae; genus Apium; species Apium graveolens. The sequence continues at coordinate 61,954,518 of NC_133648.1, read as the reverse complement.
CATTCGTAACCCCCAGTCGCTCAGGCAAGTTTTCTACCCGTATAACTGTTGTTGTGATGTATATGTGTATATGCATGATCTTGCGATAAATGCATATTGGTTATTAGCAAATTCTTGCGATATATTGTAGCATGTGATATGGTATATATGCATGCCTGTTTCATATTCTTGATTTATATATCTGTTGGTTCAAATGCTTATAGTTGCATAATACCTATGCTAGAGATAAGCGGTATTTGAGTTTACCCTTAGTATAGGGGATAAAAGGTGAACATATTTCTAAACCGGGAGGCGAGGCTCCCGAGTATAATATATATTATATATATATATTGATATAGTTTTTAAAAACTATTAATCGAATAAGGTTTATTCGATAACTTTATTTATTTAATGAATATTATTACGAATATTCATTCGAGGACTTATGACTCCTTTTATTTTATTATTTGAATATTATTTGAATATTCATTCGAGGGCTTATGACTCTTTTATATTATTTATTGAATATTATTTGAATATTCATTCGAGGGCTTATGACTCAGTTTATATTATTTAATGAATATTATTTGAATATTCATTTGAGGATCTATGACTCCGATTATTTGCTGAGATATATTCTGTATTTTATTAAAGAATAATGTTTCGATAATCAAACTTATTTTCGATTATTCAAATAAAGATAGTACTTTCATATAAGTATATCTTGGTTATTTAATACTCATTTCAAGTATAAGTCTTACAACTTCTACTTCAATTATTTGTATAAAGATTATTCTTTATGGGAATATTATTTAAATAATAATATTCAGACATTTTCTAAATATATTGGGACTGATTTACTTCATTAAATCAGCATTACTCCAAACACTCTTTAAAGTGTTTTCGAGTCTTCAAAATGATTTTTAAAAGTTAGAGCGGATCCCAAAACTCATTTTTATATTTAAGATCTTCCTTTTAAAGGGGATTTAAATACTCGTTCAAAACCTGAGGGATCCGGCTCTATGGTGTATTTTATATTCGCAACAAGGTTGCTGTTTTGATAAATGAATTGATTACTTGCCCAATGTTCGGGAAGTAAGCCCATCTAATTGAGTCGGCATAAGCGACAGGCCGGGGTACGGTCTATCAAAGTGTAAGTGGCTGGGTGGCAGTCCATCAACGCGTGAGTGGCCGGGTAACGGTCTAGCGCGAGGTCCTAATGCGGCCAGGGTGATGACCGGTGAGGAATTCATCCATCTACAGTAGAAAAGGTTACTTATTGGTATCTTTGCCTGATCAGCAAGATATCTGGTTTATGCCAAAATTCTTTTCCTTTCCAAAATTCATTGGATATTATAACTCTGTTCATACTTTACATGACAGAGATTTTCAGGAAATGTATGAGATATATATATATATATATGGATATATATATCAGGACTTAATGAAGTATCTCGTAACTTCATTATTTATAATGATATTTCAAAGATTGAATCTATTCAAGTCTTATCTTGTAGTCTCATCTGGGTGATGAACTTTGAAACTGATTATAACTTGAACGGTGGTAGTTCAAGTAGTATGTGGATATAAAATATTGGAGTATCTTGTAACTTCATTTTTTTTAAACTTATATCTAGTAAATGATTATCTTATGCATGACAAAGATTTTCAGAAAAACGTTGAGACAAGGTTAGATATATGAGATCACCTTGCAACGGTATTTTTATACAGTTATACACTGGAACTCTGTGTGTATTATGCATGGAAGAGGACTTCCAATATTTTGAAAAGTATATATGTATATATACTGAATATTTTGCGACTTCATCGCATTAAGATATCAAACTTGGTTCATTTCTTTTGACCAAGACTTTCATGAGTACTATGAGAAGGCTCATATACTATTAATCATTATACATATTATTTTGGTGGGCTTGCTGCTCACCCTTGCTTTCTTCTTTCATCACACAACAACAGATAGAAAAGATGAACAGAACCAAGCTCCCGATTCGCAAGCGATTAGGAGACGTTCCGCAGTTTTCTAGAAGCATTGATGCCGCCGTAGCTGAGGTAGGAACTACCAATAGGCTAGGCTTTCAACTTTTGATGTACCAGATTTATTTATATTTATGAATTGTAATAATGGCAAAGAAATGTAAATTTATTCAGAAAACCTTTTAAGGTGTATTGGCAGATAATTGTGGAATAAAATGACTTGTGGTTATTTTTGGATGTTCATCTCTGAGACTATAACGTGTGGTGTGTGTTTTATTGTGGGGTCACAGTACAGAGTAGTTGAGTAATTATTAAGATTGGGTGTTATTAAGGGAAATGGAACTCGTGACGACCCGGATCCCCGACCCCGGATCTGGGGGTGTTACAGAAATGGTATCAGAGCTAAGCGTTATAAACCTCAGAGATGATGGGACGTTAAGATAATAAGTTCACTAAGATAATAAGAACTCTTGCCAAGTTCATAGTCGGACTACCTAACGTAGTACTGACAGTTAAAACCCTTATGGGAACCCTTATAAATGTAGCGATAGAAGCGTAGTTCGTTATCGTATATGGTAGCGGGACTCCGAACCCTGAAGTTGAGGAACATCAACGCGATGATGTTTTATTACTAATTGGAGATCAGATTGTGGATCCAATAGAGCGTCCTAACGCAGGACCGGATGATGTTGATATTGAGGATGTAGCGGTTGAGGATGTTGTCCTAGAAGGGATAGTTGCTGAGGAGGATCCCATGGAGGATCCTGACGAGATTGGATAAAGGACCACTGATGAATTGATGACCCTGGTTGGGTCGACTACCAGAGGTAGGATTGGCCGGTCACTACCAGAGGTTCGTTCAAGTTTGTAAAGATAGTAGCCCCTTTAACGCGGCTTACTCATAAGACTGAGAAGTTCGAATAGACAGAGAAATGCGAGAACAGCTTTTAAGAACTGAAGCAAAGGTTGGTGACGGCCCCTATGTTGGCGTTGCCGGATGGAAAAAGGAGATTTTGTGATTTGTAAGTGACGCTTCGCATAAGGAATTAGGGTGCTTCTTAGCACAGCAAGATAATCGCGTCTGCGTCAAGACAATTAAGGTAATATGAAATTCGATATCCCCGCCCATGAGCTTAGGCTCGTGGCAATAGTTTTACCCTAAAGATTGGAGGCACTACTTGTATGGAGAGAAGTGCGAGAATTACCTAAGCCATAAGTGCTCTAGTACATTCTTACGTAGAAAGAGCTCAACATACGCCAGAGGAGGCGGTTAGAGCTAATCAAGAATTATGATTGGGAGATTCTTTATCATTCGGGGAAAGCCAATGTGGTGGCTGATGCCATTAGTAAAAAGGAGACTCAAGATGATAATGTCTTTGGGAGAGTTGATAAGAGATTTTGAGAAAATGGAAATAGTAGTGAAGGTAACCGGAGCCGGTACCGAAAAGCTGTTTGAGATTGCAATAGAGACCGAATTATTGGAAAAGAGCATATTGTGCCAGAAAAAGGTGATGAATGAAGGCAGAGAGCCAACAAATAAATATGAGATTAATACTGAGAAAGATGATAAGGGAATAATGAGGTATTCCTATAGAATTTGGGTTCCGAAAGTTCAAGAGCTTAAGGATGAGAACTTAGATGAGAGCCATAGTTTGAGGAATAGGATTTAGGGCAAACCCAGAGTGTGATAGTCAGGGAGGTTGCCATCAAGAAAGAAAGAACCCATAACATAATAGAGTGGAAAACAAGGTTTTTAATGTATAAGATAACCCCGATTATGGGAGAAGGTTGAAACATTTCATACTAAGGAAACAGAAAGTCGAAGGAAAGGAGACCCGAGACGGTACTCCTATATGGCAATTTATGGACCTGTCTAGACAGAACTTAGACTATTATCCCCAACCACCACCCTGAGGGGACAATGCGGCAGGAAATTCTTTCATGACCTTTAAATCGTTAAGCTCTCAGAGTTCCAAGGAACAGGTTGACCTAGTCGAGGCAAGAGCCTGGCTAAAGGAAATATAGGAATCATTTGAGATTCTAAATGATTGACGAATCACAAAAGACTGTTTTTATCACTCACCCTCCTAAGAGAGAGACCACCTGCTGGTGAAAGGCCAAGGAAGGCACGGAGCAAGAGATTATAATAAACTGATTTAAGTCCAGTCAATTGTTTTCGGGAAAGTAATTCCCAAAGATAAGGAGATAGTGTAAAAGCTTTAGAGTCAGAACAAAGGCAGACGAGTATGATAAATTATGAATCTAAGTTGTAAAAGTTGTCAAGATTCGTTCTGAGGACACGAATCCAGAATGACGGGATGTTTGAAATCAATGCTTATGTTGTGTTAGTTCATGAAATAATGATAAGGAAGTTGGGTATGAGGAAACCCTAAAGACTCGTAGTAATAGAAATAGAAAAGTAAGTAATCGTCAGGATGAGGGTGATTCACCATGAGTTAAAATTGATGGTTGAGGGCATAAGAGATACATATATATTATCCCCTGTAAGTTGGGAGGATTCGAAGAAACCTTGAGATAGTTCGAAGGATAAATAATGAGACGCGGATAGACTGAGGAGACAAGAAAGTAAGAAATTAAGAAAATTGGATGAAGGAAGTGACCTTCAAGAATGTGAAGTGTAAGACCGGTGGCTTGATACCCAGGAAGGGAGACGCCAGGTATGAAAGATATCCCAACATTGAGATGACTGTTGAGATAAACAACAAAAGTAAATAAGGATTTATTAAGAAGAAGTTCACGTTGAACACGACCAATATCTTCCAGATCATCCATGTGATCATTACCAAATCAGGAAAGAAAAGCGGATAACCATTTTTATCTTTTGGAGGCCATGTGGATTGACCTTAACTTGAATAAGGATGCTATTGTGAAATTCGGTATAGACTATCGAGGTGGAAATGATTGAATAAGATACCCTTATCAGGGATATATGACTTTATTTATCCATGGAAGGATGCTTGTACCTTTTTAAAGGTGGAATTAAGGATAGAACATCGGTAACTTAAAACGAATCCTAGGGGAATGCATAAAGGTTGGCATTTCACCCTTAATAGGGATAGTATGAGTTTTGACAGTATGAATTGGAAAGGATTAAGGTAATAATAACCTTTAAGGATCAGTGGAGAAATTTTTCAGAAGTATATAGACAATGGTTCTAGTATCAGTAAATGGTATTTTGATATGCCCTGTATATAGGGAATACAGGAGGAACGATTGAAGGATAACCTTAGAGGTTTTACAAGGAGAAAGGAAATATTCGAAATTCTCAAGAATAAAAATGTTGATAAAGGAAATATGACATAATTATAATGATGCCAAGTGGGGCACGTGTTAAACCACGAGAAAGTATGGATCGAACCAGTAAAGGTCGAAATTATTCAGGGCAATTAGGACTTAAGATAAAAGATGTTCTAAGTATGATTGAGAGTCAGTCGTGACAGTGATTAACCTCTAAAGACTGAGGCAATAACTTATGGAAAAATGGTGATATTTTTTTTTTACTCATCAGATTTTAAGGAATACATCTTCACAAAAGCAGTGATTGAAATAAGGTAGAAAATTTATTTGGAGGTGGTTAAAATGACATTGACTATAAGGAAATTTTAATATCAGGAAAGGCCAAAGAGGTGGCCGACACTTTAAAGGTAAGAGGATAATTATAGGCGCTTGTGCCAGAGGAATACAGTGATGATGGTTAAAACTGTGAAGGTTGTATTATGGTTTGGAAGATTGACATTCCTTCTGATGACTGTGCAATACCCAACCGTAATAGTAGTTGGTAAAAGTTTAATTCGTGTAATCGCCATGAACGGGCTATCTATCTTAGGAGGTCCTATCTTGGGATAAGCCAGGACCATGTTTCCAAAAGGACTAGACGAACCTTTGAGTTAAGTCTTCTATTTAAGGCATATGATTAAGAATGGTATTAACCTGCTATCGTTGCTTTGATTGAAACTCTTCTGCAATTTTTATCTGCTTCACGTCATGAATGTACGTCAGGATCAGGAGTGTTCTTCATGAATCAAGAACGGTGATCATGTTACCTCCTTAGAAGAATTCGATATGATATGAATGGACTCCGTATGGTTAGCTATTAAAACTTCATGGAAAACGAATGACTACAGTAGGTCAACGGTGGGCCATAGTAATGTAGGAATGATTCTGAGAGTAATGAGCTGATTACTTACAACCGTGAGAGTTGTATTGGAATGGATGTTGAGAGTAAGTACCACTAATCGGGTCGTGGTGGTGTATAAGTTATCATTGATAGACTAATTAAGTCAATTATCTACCTATGATATATTTATTCCTTCTTATCGATAAAGAGTAGTATTACCCATACGAAGAAGGTTGCGGTATAGAAATGGATTCTAGTAACGATGAGGTCTAGAATGAGATCCCAGATTCGATTTTCGATATCGAGGGAGTGTAACACCCCCAATCCGGGTCGGGGATCCGGGTCGTCACGAGTTCCATTTCCCTTAATAACACCCAATCTTAATAATTACTCAACTACTCTGTACTGTGACCCCATAATAAACACCACACCACACGTTATAGTCTCAGAGATGAACATCCAAAAATAACCACAAGTCATTTTATTCCACAATTATCTGCCAATACACCTTAAAAGGTTTTCTGAATAATTTACATTTCTTTGCCATTATTACAATTCATAAATATAAATAAATCTGGTCCATCAAAAGTTGAAAGCCTAGCCTATTGGTAGTTCCTACCTCAGCTACGGCGGCATCAATGCTTCTAGAAAACTGCGGAACGTCTCCTAATCGCTTGCGAATCGGGAGCTTGGTTCTGTTCATCTTTTCTATCTGTTGTTGTGTGAAAAGAAGAAAGCAAGGGTGAGCAGCAAGCCCACCAAAATAATATGTATAATGATTAATAGTATATGAGTCTACTCATAATACTCATGAAAATCTTGGTCAAAAGAAATGAACCAAGTTTGATATCTTATGCGATGAAGTCGCAAAATATTCAGTATATACATATATACTTTTCAAAATGATGGAAGTCCTCTTCCATGCATAATATACACAAAGTCCCATTGTATAACTGTATAAAAATATCGTTGCAAGGTGATCTCATATATCTAACCTTGTCTCAACGTTTTTCTGAAATCTTTGTCATTCATAAGACAATTATTAATTAGATATAAGTTTAAAAGATGAAGTTACCAAATACTTCGCTACACTTATATCATTCCCAAATACTACTTGAACTACCACCGTTCAAGTTATAATCAATTTCAAAAGTTCATCCCACTGATGAGACCACAAGATAAGACTTGAATAGATTCAATCTTTGAAATATTATTGAATGAAAAAGTTATGAGATACTTTATTTAGCCCCGATATATATATATCCACATATATATATCCCTTTAAACATTTCCTGGAACCTCTGTTATGCAAAGTATGAACAGAGTTTAAAACATCCAATGAATTTTGGAAAGGAAAAGAATTTTGGCATAAACCCGATATCTCGCTGATCAGGCAAAGATACCAATAAGTAACCTTTTCTACTAGTAGATGGACGAATTCCCCACTGGTCATCACCCTGGTCATAATTAAGACCTATGCTGGACTGCCACTCAGCCACCTATGCATTTGATGGACTCCCACTGAGCCACTTACACAATAATAGACCGTACCTCGGCCTGTCGCTTATGCCGACTCATGAGAGGGGCTTACTTCCCGAACTTTGGGCAAGTAATCAATTCATTTACCAAATCTGCAACCTTGTTGCGAATATAAAATACACCACAGAGCCGGATTTCCCAGGTTTTTGAGCGGGTATTTAAATCCCCTTTAAAAAGGAAGATCTTAAATATAAAAATGAGTTTTGGGATCCGCTCTGACTTTTAAAAACCATTTTGAAGACTCGAAAACACTTTAAGAGTGTTGGAGTAAGGCTGATTTAATGAAGTAAATCAGTCCCCAGAATATTAGAAAATATCTGAATATTATTAATTAAATAATATTCCCATGAAGAATAGTCTTTATAAAAATAATTGAAGTAGAAGTATTAAAATTTATACTTGAGTATTAAATAACCAAAGATATACTTATATGAAAGTATTATCTTTATTTGAATAATCGAAAATAAGTTTGATTATTAACACCTATTCTTAATAAAATAAGAATATATTTCAGCAAATAATCGGAGTCATAGATCCTCAATGAATATTCAATTAATATTCAATAAATAAAATAAACTGAGTCATAATACCTCGAATGAATATTATAATAATATTCATTAAATAAAATAAAGGAGTCATAAGTCCTCCGATGAATATTCAAATCATTGAAATAATAAAATAAACTGAGTCATAACCCTCGAATGAATATTCAAATAATATTCATTAATATATAAAAGTCTTAAGTCCTCGAATGAATATTCAAAATAATATTCATTAAATAATATAAAGGAGTCATACGCCTTCGAATAATATTCGAAATAATACTCGATAATAAAATAAAGTTTAAAGTTATCGAATAAACCTTATTCATTAATAGTTTGGAAAAACTATAACCATATATATATATAAATATTATATATATATATTATATATATATCCATATCCATATAAACTCTACTCGGGATCCTCGACTCCCGGTTTTAGAAAATATTTTTCACCTTTGGGTCCTTATACTAAGGGTGTATGCAAGATACCGCTATCCTCTAGCATAGGTATTATCACTGAACCAACAGATATATATTCAAGAATATGAAACAGCATGCATATATACCATATCACATGCTACAATATATCGCAAGAATTTGCTAAATAACCAACATGCATCTATCGCAAGATAATGCATATACAAGTGTATCACATCACAACAACAGTATAACGGATAGAATACTTGCCTGAGTGCTCCCGGATAGACTTACGCTTAGAGTGGGTCCGATAACCTATGAACAACAACATAAGTCGGAATTAAACCCCGGTCGCTTAAGAAACTAGACTTTAACCATTTAGAGTCCTAATGTTCGCTTTCGCGCTTAACGGTTTACTAAGTCGCTCGAGTACTCTCGGCTCCACCATTTTTAATAAATTAACCATTAAGGGTTTTATGGAGATTCTTTCGCGAGTACCTTACCAACTACCTAATCCCCTTACATAATTGTTTCATACTCCAATTAGTCCTTTAAGGTCTTTAACCAAGGTTTCAAAGTAAGGCGAGGGGAATGTTTCGTTCGCGAAACGCCGTTACTTAAAACGGTCGTTTTTCCTAAACCGTACATCGGAATCAAACGAACTACATATCAAACGAAGCTCGTAACATGAGCTATCTAAACATGGCAGTGGTCATAATCTAGCAGTGGGTTCTCGGGTCCTAATGTTATGCACAAAAATAGTCCAAGAAAATCGGACATTACGACGGCTATGTTTACGCGATTTCCCAAAATTTTACCAACCAATTCAACCACCAATCAATCCCAATTCACAACCCAATCAAACTCCATCCATACTTTATCATAACAGCCCCAACAACTCAATATTAACATTTATACTATTCTTTATCATGAATTTAAACTACACTTAAGTTCATTAATCAACAACCAAAATTTACAACTCCAAAAACACCCAAAACCAACTAATCTCTACATACCAACCATCAAGCCTCTCATGAACTATATTACTCATATTATGCTCTTAACATTCAATAACAAATCTTGGGTAAGAGATTATACCTTCCTTGAAGCTTTTAATCCATGAAAGATCCTTGGAATGTCCATGGAAGCCTTAATATATGCTTAAGCTACCTTGACCTTGCAAATAAAATCAAGAATCACAAATTTGTTCTTGAAAGTTACTATTCACCCTAAACTAAAATGATTTGTTTGAGATAGAAAACCTTTGATTCAAGCACTCAAACTACTTGCTCTTCTTAGTTATGAAATATAGGATCCAAAGAAACAACCTTATAATTTTCCATGGAGTATAGCTTGTGTTTTGAATTTCTAATTCACCATTTTGGTGAAAAATTCGAAATGAAGAAGATGAAAAGGGGGGAAGAGCTTGCTTTGGTTTCTTGATCTTTGTGCATAAAAAGCTTGGTTGATATCCTTTTGTTTTTAATTACCTTTTAACCATGGTAAAATTGTGTGGCTTGAAATCAACCAACAATACCTTCCCTTTGGTCATGCTTATGTCATCCTCCTATGTCATCTTCCCCACTTGTCATCTTCTTGTTGGTGTGGTGACATCATCATCACTAACCTCTTTGATTAGCTCTTAATTACTTGGCTAATGACCGCTGATCTGTTATACGGTTCACTTAACTTTCGTTCTCGTTTATCGTTTGAGGGATCATACCCGGGATCTTATTACTTGGGTTCCCTTAACCTTTCTCAATATATTAATTCCTTTTATGATCCTCTCTTATAATCCTTGAATTTAAATCCTTTTAATCATGTTACCTTATACTCAATTCTCTCCGTATCTAGTGGATTTCCGGGAAAATCAAAGTGTTCGGAATTGGATTCTGACGATCTTTACATACATTTATCCCATATAAAGTACTAATAAAATCTCAGAATACCATATCGAACCCCTACATAGTGTGGCATGAAAAGTTTTCTCGTTCAGCAAAACACTATTCATAAGGGTTTCAAAATTCTCAAAAATTGGGGTTATTACAGTCTCCCCTCCTTAAAAGGATTCCGTCCCGGAATCAAATAGAAAACAAATGGGGATACTTTCTTAGCATTACATTTTCTAACTCTCAAGTAAATTTTCCCACATTGTGGTTCTTCCATCAAACTCCGAATAGTTTGATAACCCTTCTCCAAAGCACTTGTTCCCTTTTCACTCTATAACCCTTCCTGGTTGCTCCATATAGGTTACTCGGGTTACATATCTAGCGCTCTATGCCTCTATTTATCTGGCATCTGAATTTCA